>NW_004443956.1:24652998-24658537 GCF_000243295.1 Trichechus manatus latirostris | reverse complement strand
TTGTCCCTGGACTGCTGTACCTCATTAGTCCCATTTGGTTTTATGGGACTGTCCACTCCCCGGCTGAATGGTGAACCTCGGGAAATGTGGTGAAGTCTTTTAATGAGCGTAAGTGTTTGATTTTTTGGAGCTCCCAGCTATCTAGTTTCTCTTCTGGTGTTTATACATTGTTGGTAATGTTTTGTATTCTGTTTATGCCATGTATTAGGGCTCTTAGCGTTGTCCCTATTTTTTCTTCTATGATCTTTATCGTTTTAGATTTTATATGTAGATCTTTGATCCATATTCAGTTAGTTTTTGTGTATGGTGTGAGGTATGGATCTTGTTTCATTTTCTTGCAGATGGATATCCAGTTATGCCAGCACCGTTTGTTAAAGGGGCTGCCTTTTCCCCATTGGACGGACTTTGGGCCTTTGTCAAATATCAGCTGCTTTTATGGCTTTATGGTCAAAAAAGATGCTTTGTAATATTACGATGCTTTGGATTCTGTTTAGGCTTGCTTTATGCCCTAATATGTGGTCTGTTCTGGAGAATTATCCATGAGCATTGAAAAAGAAAGTATACTTGGCTGCTGTTTGATGGAGTGTTCTGTATATGTCTGTGAGATCAAGTTGGTTGATTGTGACATTTAGATCTTCTGTGTCTTTATTGGGCTTTTTTCTGGATGTTCTGTTCTTCACTGAAAGTGGTGTGTTGAAGTCTCCTATTACTATTGTGGAGAGCTGTCTATCTCTCTTTTCAGTGCCGTTAGAGTTTGTTTTATGTATTTTGGAGACCTGTCATTGGGTGCGAAAATATTTATTATAGTTAGGTCCTCCTGGTGTATTGACCCTTCTTTAATCATTATGTAGTGTCCTTCCTTGTCCTTTGTGGTGGATTTTACTTTCAAGTCTATTGTATCAGAGATTAATATTGCCACTCCTGCTCTTTTATGATTGTTGTTTGTTTGATATATTTTTCCTATCCTTTGAGTTTTAGTGTGTTTGTGTCTTTAAGCGTAAGGTGTGTCTCTTGTAGGCGGCATATAGACAGATTGTGTTTTTTTATCCATTCTGCCACTCTCTGTCTCTTTATTCGTGCATTTAGTCCATTTACATTCAGCGTATTCATTGATAGGTATGAGTTTAGTGCTGTCATTTTGATGTCTTTTTTTGTGTTGTTGACAGTTTCTGTGTTCCACTTAATTTTCTGTGCTGAGTCGTTTTTCTTTATTTTATTTTCATCTTTTTCATCGTTATTGATTTAGTATTTGCTTAGTCTTTATTTTTCTTGTTTTTTATTTTGGTGTGTAGGATTGTTAGTTTCCTTTGTGGTTGCCTTAATATTTACTCCTATTTTTCTAAGTTAAAACCAATCTTTTATTTCTTTATATCGCCTGGACTTCCTCTGCATATGAAAGATCTATGACTACATTATTTAATCCCTCTTTCTTGTTTTAATGTTGTCATCTTTTACATATTGACGTCTCAGTTTCCCTGTTTTCAGTTTTATTTTGTGACTTCCCTGTCTGGGTTGATATCTGGTTGCTGTGTCCTGTGTTCTAGCCTTGCGTTGTTATCTGATGTTATTGATTTTCTAACCGGAAGACTCCCTTTAGTATTTCTTGTAATTTTGGTTTGGTTTTTGCAAATTCCCTAAACTTCTGTTTATCTGTTAAATGCCCTAATTTTGCCATCATATTCAAGAGACTGTTTTGCTGGATATATAATTCTTGGCTGGCAATTTTTTTCCTTCAAGGCTTTCCATATGTCATCCCATTGCCTTCTTGCCTGCATGGTTTCTGCTGAGTAGTCCAAGCTTAGTCTTCTTGACTCTCCTTTGTAGATCACTTTTTGCTTAGCCCTAGCCACTCTTAAAATTCTCTCTTTATCTTTGGTTTTAGCAAGTTTGATTATAGTGTGTCTTGGTGACTTTCTTTTGGGATCTACATTGTGTGGGATTCGATGAGCATCTTAGATAGGTATCTTCTCATCTTTCATGATATCAGGGAAGTTTTCTGCCAACAAATCGTCAACAATTCTCTGTATTTTCTGTTATCCCCCCTGTTCTGGTACTCCAATCACTCATAGGTTATTCCTCTTGATGGAGTCCCACATAATTCTTAGGGTTTCTTCATTTTTTTTAATTCTTTATCTGATTTTTCCTCAAATAAGTTGGTGTCAAGTACTTTATCTTCAGTCTCACTAATGCTGACTTCTATTGCCTCAATTCTGCTCCTATGACTTTATATTGAGTTATCTAATTCTGAAATTTTATTGTTAATATCCTAGATTTCTGTTTGCTGTCTCTCTGTGGGTTCTTGGAACCTGTTAAATTTGTCATTGTGTTCTTCTATAATCTTCTTAAGTTCCTCTATTGCTTTGTCTATGCGTTCCTTGGCTTGTTCTGCGTTTTGCCTGATCTTCCTGATCTCTTGAAGAATTCTGTATATTAACCTTTTGTATTCTACCTCAGGTAATTCCAAGAAATTCTCCTCCTCCAGAAAATCTCTCCATTCTTTGTTTTGGGAGCTTGCTGAAGTCATCATGGTCTGCCTCTTTATGTGATTTGATATTGACTGTTATTTTGTGTTTGCTTACTGTGTCCTAGCTTCTTGTTTTGTTTTGATATGCCCAAATAGGCTGTTCGTGCGAACTAGTTTGATAATTGGCACCTTTGAAGCTCTAACACCCTGTCACCAGGTGGTTAGATCTGTTTTGTGAGCCCAGAAGTCTGTTTACTTTTCTTGTATGAATTCAGCTCAGGTGTCCAGGTAGTTGGTTGCCAAGTCTGTGGTGCAGGCTCTCACCTACAGTCCTCGACGGGCAGTGGTGATTGGAGTAGGCACAAGTATCTAGCTGCAGTAAGGGGTCACACATTGAGAAAGGCAGGGGGCTGATGGTTGCCCCTAAGTGTCTGGGAGTAAAGTATGTCCCTGTTCCCTAGAGTGTGTAGGTGGGTGGGTTATGCAGCCAGAATATGAGCACCCAGTGCTGTTGGCTGTAAGGACTGGGAGGCATCACTTATTCTTGGACCCTTGTCTCTGGTGGCTAGGTGGCTTGGGTGGAGCCACCAGTCCTCAGGCCCCTGATGTGGGTAGGTCAGGACCCTGCTTAATGGGCAGAGCAGTGTAAAATGTCACAAACCTGCCACTTCATCATATAGCTGATACAGTTGAAGTTAGGCTTCAGATATATACCCTGTTATACAGTGCTAATGAGGGTCTGCACTGTTGAAATGGGCCCACACAGGTCTACGCAGGAGTGAGAGGCATTCAAAGTCCGTGAACCCCTTATGCCTGTGCCTAGGGAGCTAGGCCTGCCCTGAGTTCCTGGCTTAGGGGAGCTGACAGATTTTTTCCTCTTTGTTAATTTCTTCCCTCCCCAAAGCCAGGAGAATGGCTCAGGGCAAGTGAGGAGTCCTACTTCCAGCCCAGGGCATGCGGCATTTGATGAAGCTGGCCTGCATTTGATGAAGCCGGCAGGCCCTGTTCCAGTGCAGAGCAGGGAGGGAGCAGGTAAATAGGAGAGAGGTTCTTCCCAAACAGTGTGTTTTTTGATCTGGGCAGTAGGTTAGACGGATGTACTTGTCTTTTGTCGATTGAGCGCCTCTTTTCACTGGTTCTAGAGGCTTGAATAGACTGCTGCTCGGTGTCTCCCAATGTGGAAAACATATCCTGAACGCCACTGCTTGCCTCACCATGCATGCCGATCCGGCCTGCAGGCTGCTGATTTCCACCGGTTCAGGTCTAGCAATTCCTGGCTGCTTCTGAACTGTTTTTCCCTCCCCCTGCTGCTCAGTCCGATTCCTCAACTTTGCCTTTGATGTTCAGGGCTCCTGGATTGTCATATATAATCAATTCACTTGTTTTTTCGGGTCTTTGTTTTAAGAGGGAAGCATCTAACTACCCCACCATCTCGGCCCCATTTCTTTATTGACAACTTTTAATGCTTCATTTTTTTATTTAAATTTTTTTGTTAACTTTTTATCATGAACATTTTCTAGTATACAAGGACATAGAGAGAACAGTGTGAACACCTTTTGTCTTTCACCTAACCTTAAGAGTTGTTAACATTTAGCCATGTTTGTTTTTTCTTTTTTTGACCAAGTCTTTTTAAGCAATTAGAGACATCATAACATTTCACCTGTAAGTACTTTATCGTGCTTTTCTGAAAACTAAAGGCATTTTTCCTACAAACCACGATACTGTTTATTGCTTCTAACAAAATCAACAGTAATTCCCTAATGTCACCTATTCCTCAGTTCATTTAGTGTTCTTTAGTATGGTTTACATTTTAAAATTCTTACATTTCAAAAAGTAGTCTAGTGATACACTGTTATTTATCATCATAAATATCTACTTCCAAACGGAACTTAAATTTGCTCCCATATAAAATAACTGTAATAAATAAAAAATCATTTAGAAGGAAAGAATACATAAAACACCTAGGGTAACAAAGCTATTTTCATTTACTGTCAATTGAGCACCAATTTGTTTGTAGTTAAGGTGAAAAGTTATATATTTTTATTATTTAATAGTACTATGTATATCAGTTTTTCAGGAAGAGTGACATTTTTATGCTGGTACATACTAAAATAATTTGTTAGTTAGCTCCTTAAACTATTGACATGAGAACATGATGAATCATGTCTTCAAAAACTGCTTTACAGTAAGTGCAGAATTATTCTTTGCCTGTATCTTTATTGTATTGATTTTCAGTAGAAGTTGAGAGGTAGAACAGTAATAAACACACAATGATAACTATTTAGAAAAATTTCAGAACCTTTTTCTAAGGTCAGTTCTTTTATAACTGGCATCTCTGAGATACCATATTTAACTGCAGTATTAATTTTGGTGTTAAGTAGTCCTGTACAGATGCTAAACATGAAGCTTCATGAGTGGACTTTCCAAATTTAGGATTTATTTCTTCTTACAGCAGTAACTTTCAACTTTCTGAAATGGTTTTTAAAATCAATTTTTAAAGCTCTAGATAAGTATGTTTAGAGTAGCTGTTTATCCCCATTTGTTCAGGAATATTACAATCATTAATGTTGAGCTGTAGTTTAGCTTTTGCTTATAAATGGAAATATTTTCTTTTTCTCTCTAAATCAAGTTAAAAATTAAATTCATAGCTGATATCTTAAAACTGTTTAAGGATAATTGCAAACTATCAGAATACTAAGTGATGCCAAAGATGTCACAAAAGAATAGGTAAAGATCCTGAACTGTTACGTGAACGGGTAAGAAGCACCCAGCAAAATAAGTATTTCCAAGTCTCAGCTTCTTTGTGGTAGTTTGTGTAAAATTGTGACCCTATTAATAGTGTATACCCTGACAGTAAACACCAACAACAACACTCTTGATGAGGTTTGAGAGTCTCTCTGCTGTCATTTATACCTTTGGTTAATTTTTAATGAAGTGTTGTTGTCGTCGATTGCCATTGAGTGGGTTCCGACTCATGGTGACCTCAAGTACAACAGAGCAAAGCATTGCCTCGTCCTGCACCATCTCCATGATCTTTGATATGTTTGAGCCCACTGTTGTGGCTATTTTGTCAGT
>NW_004443956.1:24647710-24652885 GCF_000243295.1 Trichechus manatus latirostris | reverse complement strand
CCATCCTTGCTTCTAAGGAGCATCCCTGTTTTGTTTCCTCTGAGACTGATTTATGCCTTTGGTTAATTTTTTTTTTTTAATTATTTTATTGTTGTTGTTCCTGTTGAGAATATACACAGCAAAATATACACCAGTTCAGCAGTTTCTATGTGTACCATTTAATGACATTGATTACATTCCTAGAATTGTTCAACCATTCTCATCCTCCTTTTCTGAGTTGTTCCTCCCCCATTAACATAAATTGACTGCCCCCCTAAGGTTTCCATCTAATCTTTTGAGTTGCTGTTATCAATTTGATGCCATATAGATCTTAAAAGAGCATAATTCTCAAGGCAGACATTGTTTACTAGTTAAGCTAAACTATTGCTTGGCTTTAAGAAGACTTCAGGGGATAGTTTTGGTTTAAGATTTAAAGATTATCTCAGGGCAGTAGTTCTAGGTGTTCATCCAACCTTCATGGCTCTAGGAAGTCTGGAGTGTCCGTCCAGCCTCATGGCAAAGGAGGCAGTTGTTCGTGAAGACACCCTTATTGAGTAATTATATAGGCTGTTATACATATAATCTGGAAATTAGTTTCCTTCTAACTGGGGATAAAAATTTAATAGTTGGTAGTGTTAATTCGATACATTGATACCCAATTATTCCTTCTGGTTAACCTCATATTAATAATTATTTCTAATCTAGTTAAAATTAACTCATCTACAGTAGGGATATGATCTCATCAAACTCTTCCATGTCGCCATAATTACTTGGCTTATAACTTCAGAGTACCCTTTTCTTGTCACAAAGTGGAAATATATTTTTCATTGAGTGTAGAGCCCTAAGCCTAATCATGGTTCTCTGTAGTTTGGCTTAGCCTAGTACTGGCTGAAAGTTGCTCAGTATGTCATTGAAATTTATGCAGAAAAGTGATGGAGTTATTAATTATTAATTGAGTAGCAGTAATCTACTTTTTTATGAATAATGCCTGTTATGAGTGTCCTAAAAGTAACACTTTAGATTGTTTTGATGGTGTATCAGCTACATCATGAAACAGGGAAGTACAATCTCAATGACAAAGCTAATAATGTTTCACAACACTTGGAAACCCAGGACCTCATAATGTTGAACTGTAGTAATCTCACTCATGTACATAATAAATACAACTACTACCTTTTTTCTTACTTTAAAAAAATTGAGGTATAATTTACATCCAGTGAAATGCACAGATATTAAGTGTATATGGTTTGTTCATCTTGACAAATGCAGATATTCATTTAACCCATACCATATCAAGATATAGAAGATTGCCATCACCCCAGAAAATTCCCTTTTGATCCTTCTAGTCAGTTTCTTACACCTGCCCTCTACCCAGAGGAAACCACACTGCTTTATTTTCTGTCACTGTAGATTAATTTTGCCTGTTCTGAAACTTCATATAAATGGAATCATGAAGTCTTCTTAGGACTCTATTGTGTCTGGCTTCTTTCATTCAACTTAGTGTTACTGAGTCATTCATGTGTTAGTATGTATAAGTAGTTCTTTCCTTTTTATTGCTTAGTAGTATTCCACTGAATTAATATATCTGATGTGTTTATCCATTTTCCTTTGAGGGATACCTGGCTGTTTTTTTAGTTTTTAGCTGTTGTGAATAAAGCTGCTATGAATATTCACGTATAAGCCTTTATGTGGACGTGTGATTTCATTTCTCTTGGATAAATACCAATTAGTAGTGTTGGACCATCGGATACATGTATATATAATTTTTTTATTGTTGCAGATAGATATATAACACAACATTTGCCAATTTAACATTTTTCATGTGTATCATTTAGTGACATCAATTAATCATACTTTGCAACCATCACCAATATCTGTTGCCAAATTTTCCATCACCATAAACAAAAACACAATACTTCTTAAACAGTGACTCCCTCTTCGCTCCGTCTTCCTGCCTGGATAACTGCTGATAGACTTTGGTCTGTATACATTTGCCTATTCTAGATATTTCGGATGAGTGAGACCGTACAATATTTGTGATATACGTATTTCACTCAGCATACTGTTTTCAGGGTTCACCCATGTTGTAGTATGAGGTTACATGTACATGTAATTTTGAAAGAAATCACCAAATCGTTTTTAACGTGATTTTACTGTTTTACACTTTATCAATCATGTATGAGCGTTCCGTTTGTTCCATATCTTTGGTAACGTTTGTTGTTTTTAGTCATTTTAATTTTAATGTTTGTCATTCTAGTGGGTATCTAGTAGTAGCATCTCATTGTGGCTTTAATTTGAATTTCCCTGATGAATGATATTTAACATCTCCTCATGTGCTTATCACCCATTCCCATACTTCTTTTGTGTCCAAGTATTTTGTTGTTGTTAGATGCCGTCGAGTCAGTTCCAGCTTACAGCGACCCTGTGTACAAAACAATGAAAATACTGCCCGGTCAAGTATTTTACCTTTTTATTATTGAATTGTAGGAGTTCTTTATATATTATGGATACAAGTCCTTTGTCAGATGTACATGTGGCAATATTTTCTCTCAGTTGATAGCTCACTACTACTCATTTTAAAGGTGTCTTTGATGGGCAGAAGATTTTTATTTTCATGAAGATGAATTAATCTTTTTTTTTATGATTAATACTTTATGTCTTCTCTAAAAAACTTTACCTATCCCAGTATCATGAAGATGTTCTCTTATATTTTCTTCTGTAAGTTTTATGGTTCAATATCCTTTCCCCCACTGAATTGCTTTGACCCTCCTGTTGAATATCATTTGACTGTATATGTGGAGGTTAATTTGTGTCTATTCAGTTCCGCTGATCTGTTTGCCAGTCTTTTACCAAACCTCGTTGTCTTGATTATTGTAGCTTTTCTTAAGTGAGTCTTGAAATCAGGTAGTATAACTTCTCAACTTTGCTCTTTTTTTTTTTTCCAAAATTGTTTTAACTCTTTTGACCATTTCCATATAAATTTTAAAATCAGTTTGTTAATTTCTACGAAAAGCCCCCTGGAAGTTTTATTGAGTTTCCTAACAAGTAAAAATACTATACCTTTCCCTTTATTAATTTCTCCGAGCAATGTTTTATGGTTTTCAGTATACAACTCTTAGAGATTGTTAGTTAAATTTATCCCTAAATATTTTGTTTTTAGATGCTATTATAAATGATACTTTTAAATTTTTATTTTTCAATTGTTCACTGCTATCATATAGTAATCCAGTTGATTTTTGTATATTGACTTTATATCCTGCAACATTGCTAAATTCACTCATGAATTCTAGTAGTTTCTTGTAGATTTCTAAGAATTTTCTACATACACAATCATGTCTTCTGAGAAGAAAGACAGTTTTACTTCTGCCTTTCCAGTCTGTATGCCATTTATTCACTGACTAGAGCCTCCAGTGCAAGGTTTAATGGAAGTGGTACGAGTGGACAAATTGGCCTTGTTCCCCTTTTACCAAAAAAAAAAAAACTAAACCTGTTGTTGTCGAATTGATTTCAACTCATGGCGACCCTATAGGACAGAGTAAAACTGCCCCATAGGGTTTCCAAGGAGTAGCTTGGATTCAGACTGCCTAGCTCCTCATTTAGAGGAAGCGTGTTCAGCGTTTCACCATCACGTGTGATATACACTGTGGGCTTTTTTGTAGATTCATTTTATCAGGTTGAAGATGCTTCTCTTTCTTATTAACTGAGTTTTTCTGTTGTTGTTGTTGTGAATATTGAATTTTGTCAAAATGCTGTTTCTTTAGTATTAAAACGATCATGTGATTTTTCTGCTTTAATCCATTAATGTGAACTACATTGATTGATTTTCATTTGTTAAACCAACTTTGCACTCCTAAGATAAACCTCACTTGGTCATGACATATTTATTACCTTTTTATTAATTGCTATTTTGAATTTGCCGAAATTTTACTAAAGATTTGTGCTTCTATGTTTATGAGAATGATTTCTCTGTAATTTTCTTTTCTTATAATTTCATTGTCTGGTATTGGTGTCAAGGTTATGCTGATCTCATAAAATAACATTTGATAAAATTTTCTGAAAGTATTGTTTAATATTGGTGTTATTTCTTCCTTGAAAAGCTGATAGCACCTAGCAATTTCACTCCTAGGTATATACCCAAAAGACTTGAAAGCAGAGACTCAAGCAGATAATTGTACAGCAGTGTTCATTACAGTTTTACAATAGCCAAAAGGTGGAAACAACCTAAGTGTCCATCAACAGATAAATGGATAAACAAAATGTGGTATATCATACAGTGGAATATTCAGTTATAAAGAGAAATGAAATACTGATACATGCTACATGGATGAACCTTTAAAACATTTATGCAGAGTGAGATAAGTCAGATAGAAAAGACAAATTGCGTATGATCCCACTTACATGAAATACATCGAATAAGCAAATGCATAGAGACAAAAGTTTATTAGAGTTAACGGGCTTGGAGGAGGGAGGATTAGGGAGTTGTTGTTTAAGGGGTATTGAGTTTTTGTTCAGGGTGCTGAAAAACTTTTGGAAACAGTGGTGATGGTTGCATGACATGGTGAATGCGGTTGTCACTGAACTGTAGACGTAAAAATGATGAAAATGACTGATAGAATTCACCAGTTCAACCATCTGGGAAGTTTAAAATGATAAAATCAATTTCTTTAACAGATAATAGAACTATTCAGATTTCTATTTCATCCTCTATCAGTTTTGGTACATAGTATTTTTTTTTTTAATGCATGGAAAATCTGAGCATTCCTTTATTTATTCTTAAGATAACACCCTACAAGGCACCCAGCCCTGTCTTATAGTTCCTTGGCTCGTAGACAGATTGTAACATGCTGCCTTTTTCCCTGTCTCTCCTTCTCTTTTATTTTTTATTTTTTTAAATATTTTATTGTACTTCAGGTGAAGGCTTAGAGAACAAATAGTTTCTCATGAAACAGTAATACACATGTTGTTTTATGACGTTGGTTAACAACCCCACAACATATCAACCTTCTAACTTCTCCACCTTTTTTTTTGGTGAAAATACACATAGCCAAAGATACAGCGTTTCAAAAATTTCTACACACACAGTTCAGTGACATTGACTACGGTCTTCCAATTGTGCTGTTATTCTCACTTAAGATGAAGGCTTACAGAACAAAATAGTTTCTCATTTAACAGTTACTACAAATGTTGCCCTATGAC
>NW_004443956.1:24602823-24647610 GCF_000243295.1 Trichechus manatus latirostris | reverse complement strand
CCTTGTCCCCTTCTGCCTTCTGGCCCTTGTCACTGGACTCCTGTACCTCGTTAGTCTCATTTGGTTTTCCGGGGCTGTCCACTCCCAGGCTGAACAGAGAACCTCGGAGGTAACTTTACCACTGAGCTGAAAGGGTGTCTGGGGACCATATTCCCGAGGTTTCTCCAGTCTCCTTTAGGTACATAGTATTTTTCAAGAAATTTGTCCATTTCATTTATGTTAACAAATTTGTTTGCATAAACTTGTTCATATTCTCTCTTTATTATCCTTTTTAATACCTGTAAGATAGTGATGTTCTGGCTTTCATTTCTGAACTTGGTAATTTGTGTTTTGTCTCTTTCTCTTGATTATTTTTTGTTTTGGTTTTATCAATTTCATTTTTTTAAAAAAGAACCAATTTTTTACTTTAATTTTCTCCATTTTTTTGCCTGTTTTCTATATCATTGCTTTATGCTATTTTATTATTTCCTGTTTTCTTATTTACGATTTAATTTTCACTTCTATTTCTGTGTTCCTAAAGTGAAGGCATAAACTATTGACCTAACAACTTTTTTTATTCTCTAATATAGTCATTTAAAGGTATAAATTTCCCTCTGTGGCCTTCTTTAGCTTCATCCTACATATTTTGACATGACGTGTTTTCGTTATCATTCAGTTTAAACTATGATCAAATTTGCCTTATGCCTTTTTTTTTGACTCATGGGTTATTTAGAAGTATGTCGTGTCATTTCTTAATATTAGAAAATGTTCTGGTTAACTTATTTTTTTTTCTAATTTAATACCATTCTCTAATACCAATCCTTTAAATTTATTGGGGCTTCTTTTTTGGCCCAGCATATGGTCCTTGTTCATGAAGGTTTCACTTGCAAAGAATGTGCATTCTGCTTTTGTTGGGTGGAGTTCTATAAATGTCTATAAGGTCATGATGATTGATAGTGTTTTTCAGGCCTCTCCTGTATTAGGGATCAGCCGTATGTTTTTATGAAGTTTATTGGTACATAGCCATGCTCATTCGTTTACAGATTGTCTGTGGCTGCCTTTGCACTACAACCACAGGGTTGAATAGTTGTGTCAGACTGAATTGCTTACAAGCCCTAAAATATTTACTGTTTTATTTAAGTATTTGCTATTTTACTTTACAGAGAAATTTTGCCAGCTTCTGTCTTCTTACCGATTTTGTTTGTTCATTTATTTATTTGCTCTGTCAGTAAATGTTTAGCACTGTGACTGTGGATTTGTCTGTTTTTCCTTTAGTTCTGTCAATTTTAGTTTCATGTATTTGGGAATGGCAGTTCACATATGGAGACCCTTGGTGGTATAAACAGTTAACACACTTGGCAGCTAGCTGAAAGGTTAGAAGTTCAAGTCCACCCAGACGTGCCTGGGAAAGAAAGGCCTGGTTATCTACTTCCCAAAAATTAGCCATGAAAATGCTATCGAACACCAGGGGGTCACCATGAGTCAAGGTCTACTTGGCAGCAACTGGTTGTTTCTGTTTTTGTTTTTTAATTTCACGTATAATATGACAATTGACTTTATTATTCAGATTTGTATTGTGAACCCTAGAAATAGAATAAATAAACGCTTATTAGAAGTATTGTCTAGTCATGGCTATGTGAATGACTTGCCTAAAATAACCAAGAATTAGGCAAAAGAAGTGGTGGAGATATAAGAGAGTGAGATGTGCATATTCACTCCTCGGGTATTATGAATTGGAAAACAAAGATATAACCCTCCTCCTGGAACAGGAATTCTGGATTTAGACTTTTCCAGGAGACATTTGTATGTGGAGTTCATTCATAAATAATGAACAACCTATATAATTTTATAAGGTCTGTAATAAAGAGTGTAAATCCAAGTAGTTCGTCCTTGGGATCTAGACTAGCAGTACAAACTGGGGGCTGTTTTTCTCACCAGGGCACATTTGACAATGCCTGGAGACATTTTTGGTTATAATAGCTTGGGGGGCATGACTGGCATCTAGTAGGTAGAGGCCAGGGATTCTGTAAACATCCTGCAATGCACATGATAGCTCCAACAACAAAGAAACAAAGAACTATCTAGACCATAGCGTTACTAATGCTGTGATTAAGAAACCCTGTTAAATTTGCTTAGCATAAAATCACATATAATAATAAATTATTCATAATTATTGTAAACATTTCAACAGTTAATAAAGAGCATTGTTTCAAGTTTCTGGAAGACCTTTCTCAAGTGTTGAAGAAAACCCAAAGCAATATAAAATGAGTAATTGACCCAGTCTCAAATTGCAAATCATTGATTTGAAACTTTTTTTTAGGCTTCTGATATGGAAGAGCTTACTCCACCAGAGTGTCTTGCAGACCTTCCACCGTTTTCAAGATGTTTAATAGGAATAATAATAAAGACTTCCAGTGTGGTCAGGTAGTTTTCACTTCACTATCTTAAAACTTCACTGTGGCTCTAAGCTCTCTCAGCAGCTTTGCTGTATTCTTTTTATCTTACCATTTTGTAAAGGTTCAATTCTATGAGAAAAATATTTCATAGAATTTTTTTTCTCATTTTATCAGCAATCAAAAATATTTACATTAAACTTATACAAAGAGAAATTCTAACTTTCTCTAACATATATTCACCTGAATACTCTGATGAGTGTTTATCATCCTAGCATTCTATAGCATACTGTCTGTGCAGTAAATACTTCTTATTATATATACTCTCAAAACACTTAACTGGGTTGAACACCAGTATAATTTTCATTCAGCACACAACTGTTAATTGATTTCTTCAACCATATGCCACTTGACTAAAATTGTAGCTTTTTTGTGTGTGTGCACATACAGGACTGACTGATTATAAATTGAAATAGTTTTGCTGATACATAACCACTAGTGAAACTTGAATAGCAAATATGTTCAATTAAAATTTTTTAAAGCATCATCTTTGGTAACTATGAATTACCTTTCCACGACATTAAATCCTTTTTTGTGTGTATCGTGGGTATAAAGGGTTGCTTATTTACTTACCACAACATTCATGTTCTCTTTCTAGCAACATCATTTGATTTTAATGTCTTGCCTATATGATTTGGCACACTTATAGTGAAAATATGGGAAAAGTTTCATCAGCATCTCATGTTGATGAACGTTGGCTACATTTATCTTTCTATAAAGTATTAAGGCGTATACTATTGATTAATTTCAGATATTTGTTACTTTTTTACAGGTCATTTTTAGATGAACTAAACGCATGTGTTACTTCTGACGACATTGAAGGCATTGTATGTCTGACAGCTGTTACACATATTATTTTGGTTCTTAATAAAGGTTGGTAAAATTTTCTCTCATATCATCTGGGATATTGTCAGGTATACCTCACACAAGAATCCCTGGTGACACAATGGTTAACTGCTCATCTACTGCTGCTATAACAGAAATACCACAAGTGGATGGCTTGAACAAAGAGAAGTTTATTCTCTCACAGTCCAGGAGGCTACAAGTCCAAATTCAGGGCATCAGCTCCAGGAGAAGCCTTTTTCTTTCTTGGCTCTGGAGGGAGGTCCTTGTGATGCATTAGTCTTCCCTTGATCTGGGAGCATCTCAGCGCAGGAACCTCAGGTCCAAAGGACGCACTCTGCTCCTGGCAATGCTTTCTTGGTGGTGTGACGTTCCCATGTGTCTCTGCTCGCTTCTCTGTTTTATATCTCAAAAGAGACTGGCTTAAGACACTATCCAATCTTGCATACCTCATCAGTGTAACTGCCACTAATCCATCTTATTAGATCATAGTGATTGAACTTACAGCACATAAGGAAATCACATCAGATTACAAAATGGTACACAATTATACAATACTGGGATTCATGACCCAGCCAAGTTGACAGATATTTTGGGGGGACACAGTTCAATCCATGACAGCTACTAACCGAGAAGTTGGTGGTTCAAATCCACCCAGTGGCTCCCTGGGTGAAAAGACCTGGCAGCTTGCTCTACTAAAGATTACAACCTAGGAAACCCTATGGGGCAGATCTACTCTGTCCTATAAGGTCGCTGTGAGTTGGAATCTACTCGATGGTTCACAGCAACACCTCACACAAAAGTGTTATGGAATGTTTGGAAACTCAACTCCTTATGTTTGACGACTTCCCTGTTTGACTCCCCAGTCATGCCAAGCTTCTTAGAATTCCTTTCTCATACAATGCTTCTTTATGCTCTTTGAACATAGTGCTTTCTACCTATGCTTCCTTTACTTGGCTAACTCTGTACTTGTTTTTATACCACTAGCTTTTCTGTAATGCATTTCCTTTCTATATTTCATCTTTCCCCACTGAATCCATTTAAGTATTCCCATTCTGTGCTGCTGAGTTGAATTTCTATTGCTCTGTCATATTTTAAAATCTGATTTTATTTTTGCTAATGCTGACATGTTTTGGTGGTAATATTTAATGTAACTACTGTTTCTCTTAAGCCTTAACTTTGCCTGTTTCAAATATCACAGCCAGTTGAAATAGTACTGGAAAAATAATTGGAGGTACCTAAAAATGCTCACCTCAGTAAAAGATACAGTAACATCCTGCAGGTTGACTACCTTTAAGTTTCTATATATTTTGTTCAGTTTTACTGATGTTGGCAATTACTTTCTTAGGTAATATATTATAGGCGATAGTGCTCCTATAGAAACAAGTTATTTCCGTAATCCTGATTACATAGAATGTCTGCAGATTTCTAATAACGTTTTTCAACTAGAATGACCTAGACAGGGCATCAGGGAAAAACTTTTCCTAAGGGCATGACCACTGAGTTGATATCTAAAGAATGAGGGAAAGTATAAAGATGTGAACACGGTGGTTGGGATTCAGATGAGTACCTAGCACTTAATAGGTACTTAATAAATACTGAATGAGTCTGAATGGTAGTTGTCATTTTCTAATAGAGGCATATGTGAGCATTAAGTCTATGATAGCATAATCACTTAATATGATAATGTACACTTGAACTGTACTGTATAGCCAATTAGGTGTTTTCATATATGTTCATTTGATTTTTACAACATTGCTGTGAAGGAGATGATTACTATTCCACAGTTCAATAGATAGGTTAACTCAAAAGGGAAGTATAATGAAGCGCAGCTTTATAGAAATTATACCCAAATGTATAGGAAAGTATGTTTGTTTTGTGTTAAAATCTTTTCTCTGTCTTTTATATAATTTTCCAATAGGTAAACATAAGAGTTCAAAAGTGAAAGAGGTTGGAGCCGTCATTCAGAGAAAACTAAAGACATTCATGGAAATAACTTTGCAAGAAGATAGCATTGAAAGGTAAAGAGCTAGATAAATTATCTAGTAAAGTAGTGCAATTATCTGCAAAGTAGTTATTGCTTAGGTATATTTTAGATTGAGTTTTCATTCTACTATTTATAGCTAGGTGGTTAGAAAACTTGAAGATTGTAAGGTGTCTTAGGCTGAGTTCTCTAGAGAAGCAAAACCAGTGAAGCATATGTATATATAGAGAGATATATTTATCTCAAGGAAATGGCTCATGCTGTTGTAGAGGCTGGAAAGTCCCAAGTCCATGGGTCAGGTATAATGCTGGAGGTTTCTCCAGACTCATGTAGCCACATGGGCTTATGAACCCAAGATCAGACAGTAAGACGCTGGCACACAGCTGCAGAGGCTAATGAATCCTGAGATCAGCCGGCAATACAGCAGGCCGCTGGCTCAAGTCCCAAGAAGCAGAGGTCAGGTGATGATGAGCCAAATGCAGGATCCAGAGCAAGCAAGCGAGCTTTGCCAAAACGTCCATATATATATTGTATGCAGGCCACACCCCTGAGGAAACTCCCCTTACAACTGATTGGCAGATCACATCAGATCACATCATGGAGGATGACTACATCATTACATAACAGCCAAATTATATCATTATATAACTGCCAAACCACTGAGAATCATGGCCCAGCCAAGCTAACACACAACCTTAACCATCACATAAGGATTGAAATGTTTCTGTTTACAGAAGCCCTTTGAGGCATATGTTTAAGTTACTTGCTAATTCTGTCTTCAGAAACAAAATGGTGGTTTGCAAAATTCTGCTCTAGAAAAATTAAGGGCATACACACTTACTTTGTATGGGTTTATGAAAAAACATGAAATGGAACACATAAACATCGATATCCTAGGCATTAGTGAGCTGAAGTGGAGTGGTGGTGGCCATTTTAAGTCAGACAATCATCTGGTACACTGGGCCGGGAATGACAAATTGAAGAGGAATGGCATCGCATTCCCCATCAGATAGAACATTTCAGGATCTATCCTGAAGTACAACACTGTGAGTGATAGAATAATATCAATATACCTACAAGGAAGACAAGTTAATACAACTATTATTCAAATTTACACACCAACCACTAAGGCCAAAGATGAAGAAATTGAAGATTTTTACCAACCTCTGCAGTCTGAAATTGATCAAACATGCAATCAAGATGCATTGATAATTACTGGTGATTGGAATGAGAAAGTTGGAAACCAAGAAGAAGGAACAATAGTTGGAAAATATGGCCTTGGTGGTAGAAACAACGCTAGAGATCACATGATAGAATTTTTGCAAGACCAATGACTTCTTCATTGCCAATACCTTGTTTCAACAACATAAACGGTGACTATACACATGGACCTCACCAGATGGAATGAATACACGGGAATCAAATCGACTACATATTTGGAAAGAGATGATGGAAAAGATCAGTATCATCAGTCAGAACAAGGCCAGGGACTGACTGTGGAACAGACCATCAATTGCTCATATGCAAGTTCAAGTTGAAACTGAAGAAAATTAGAACAAATCCACGAGAGCCAACGTACGACCTTGAGTATATTCTCCCTGAATTTAGAGACCATCTCAAGAATAGATTTGACACATTGAACACTAATGACCAAAGACCAGACGAGTTATGGAATGACATCAAGGACATCATACATGAGGAAATCAAGAGGTCATTAAAAACACAAGAAAGAAAGCAAAGACCTAAATGGATGTCAGAAGAGACTCTGAAACCTGCTCTTGAATGTAGAGTAGCTAAAGCGAAAGGAAGAAATGAAGTAAAAGAGCTGAACAGAAGACTTCAAAGGATGGCTGGAGAGGACAAAGTAAAGTATTATAATGACATGTACAAAGACCTAGAGTTAGAAAACCAGAAGGGAAGAACACACTCAGCATTTCTGAAGCTGAACTGAAAATTCAAGCCTTGAGTTGCAATATTGAATGATTCTACGGAGAAAATATTAAATGATGCAGGAAGAATCAAAAGAAGATGGAAGGAATACACAGAGTCACTGTACCAGAAAGAGGTGGTCGACGTTCACCCATTTCAGGAGGTAGCATATGATCAAGAACCGATGGTACTGAAGGAAGAAGTCCAAGCTGCACCGAAGGCACTGGCAAAAAACAAGTCTTCAGGAATTGATAGAATACCATTTGAGATGTTTCAGCAAACAGATGTAGCGCTGTAATCCAGCCTTCAGTTTGGATTACACCTCAACATAAAACAAAAATCCTCACAACTGGACCACTAAGCAACATCATGATAAATGGAGAAAAGATTGAAGTTGCCCATGATTTCAGTTTACTTGAATCCACAATCAACATCCATGGAAGCAGCAGTTAGAAAATCAAATGACGCATTGCATTGGGCAAATCTGCTACAAAAGGCCCCTTTAAAATGTTAAAAGCAAAGATGTCACTTTAAGGACTAAGGTGCAACCTGACCCAAGCCATGGTGTCTTCAGTCACCTCATTGGCACGTGAAAGCTGGACAATGAATAGGGAAGACCAAAGAATTGATGCCTTTGAATTATGGTGTTGGCAAAGAATATTGAATATACCACAGACTGCCAGAAGAATTAACGAATCTGTTTTAGAAGACGTACAGCCAGAATGCTCCTTAGAAGCAAAGATGGCAAGACCTCATCTCACATACTTGGGACATGTTATCAGGAGAGACCAGTCCCTGGAGAAGGACATCATGCTTGGTAAAGTAGAGGGTCAGCAGCAAGGAGGAAGACCCTTAACAAGAAGGATTGACACAGTAGCTGCAACAATCAGCTCAAGCATAACAATTGTGAGAATGGCGCAGGACAGGCAGTGTTTTGTTCTGTTGTACACAAGGTTGCTGTGAGTTGGAACTGACTTGACAGCACCTAACAACAACAGACAGATTAATTTTTGTGGTTGGTTATGATTTTGTAACCATGGGCATTTCCTAAGATATAAATACCTAGTCCACAAACATCCACATCAGGAATCAGAAAGGTTCGTATCCTCCAGAGCCTCAGAAGAAATACTTACTGTTTCTTTCTTTCTGGGTGGCAAATTGTTGCCGCAGGTACTGCTGGCTAGGAGTGTGTTCTTTGAGCTAGTTTTCCATTCAGGTGTTTTTGCTGCAATACACTGGTTTTGACATGCGATGTATTTTCCTGTGGACTCTTTTATAAATTGTTTGATTCTCAGGTCAGCCACAAAAAACACAATTTTTTTCTTGCTGTTTTATGGGCTAAATAAGGCTAAATGTTACACAACTAGGTAAGCTAATACTAGTTGTTTTATATATACCTAGAAAACCACTTTCTATAACTACTTTCTCGTTTGGAGAAGGCTTTCAAAATTATAAATTGCTAATTTATGAATAAACATCTAAAGTGTAGCTTTTTATAGACTATTAACTTGTGTTATAGGTACAAATATATTTAATGCTTTCTTTACTAAAAAATTCTTGCTTACTGAAGGATTACTGTTGGCGTTTTTATCACCTATTATCCCAGTTTTAATCATTCTTTTTATTAGTAAAGTGAGACCTTTTTTGCTTTACTGGGAACCATCATAAAAATGAAGTGACGAAACTTGTTTCTTTAACTATAACGTTTGAGAATTAAAAGAAACAAACAAACAAAAAACATCATGTAGCCTTTTACCCAGTTGTTAGGAGCTTAGAAAATCAGTAGTTTTAAAAAATACGTATGTGATATTTTAATTTGAACATGTATCACAGGAAAACACTTGAATTACTATTGTGTATTATCTCAAAACTGCTACTGAACTCTGGATAATATTGTCACCTTGTGTATCAGTAGTCAAGCCATGCAGCCTGTCTTATGTTAGAAAAATCCACCTCTCTGGGCTGTATACTTACTCTGTTCAGTTTCGTCCACTCACAGTAGCACACAGATAGATATTCAGCCGAGTGTTATTGTGCATCCACCTCTCCCTGCCTCAGTGTTGTCAAAAATTCTCTCTTCTCAGATGAGCCCCAATAGAACCCTCTGTTAAATTCACACAAGTAACTCAAGTGCACTGATAACAGGAAAAGAGGAAGAGAGAAGACTAAGTAGACAAGTTCAGTTGTAAAACAATTAGACTAATTTTTGTTGTACAGCTATAAGCTAACTCTGGAATCAGTTCCAATAGAATTCCAAAGATGTTTCAAGCATATTAGCTACTAGAAAGCTGGAACTCCTTTGGATATATAAATTTATGGGATGTTTAATGGTAGGGGTATAAAAGAGTCCTTGTCAATCTGCTAATATTGAACATTGTTAGAATAATGGGTTCTATTATTGTAAAATATCATTTGTATCTTATGTGCTAATATTTTATTTGAGAATTTTTACATTACACTTGAAATAAGACTGATCGTAGTTTTTTAAATTTGCTGTTTGTTTTGATTTATGTATGTGATGTGGGGAACCTATATCAGTTTTGCTGTCAGCATTAGCTGATAGCTTTCTCCCATTTTCAGTGTTATAGAAAATTTGCAGATTGTATTTGTTTTTTGAAGCTGTCGAATAGTACCTGAAAAAACACCTCCCCATTTCTTTCATATTTATTAGTCTGGTCTGATTTTCTATGTTTCTTGAATAAATTTTTGTGATTTATATTTTCCTATAAAATTATACATTGATCTAGATTTTCAAATTTATTAGCATAAAGCGGCTTAAGGTATTTTTTCTTGCTTTAATTTTAAATAGAATTTGTTCATTTAAAATTACATGTGACAGATATGTAAATAATAAATATACAACTTAATTACCAAAATGTAATCACCACCCAAATCAAGAAATATGGTATCCCAGAAGTGTCCACATGCATCACCCAGTCACTACTCCTTTCCAACCCCTTGAAAGTGCTCATTATCCAGACTGTAACACCGTAGATCAATTTTGTCTGTTTCCAATTTGTATAAATTGAGTAGTAGAGGAAATTTTGTTTTATGTCAGGCTCCTTTCATCCCACATTTTATTTATGCGGTTCATCCATGTTTTTGCCTATAGCAAAACATTCTTCCTTATTTATTGTTTTTGTTGAGCGTATGGTCAGTTTTATAAATATTCCATGTGCACTTGAAAAGAGTATGTCTTCTATAGACATTGGGGGCAGTCTTCTGTGTCAGTTAGGTCAAGTTTATTGTGTTACCTCAACTATATCGTTACTGAATTTTTTTTTTTTTTTTTTTTTTTTTTGGTACCTTGTTCCATCAGTTAGAAAGAGATTTATGTTAAAATCTAGGGGATTATAGTAATGGAGAATTGGCTATGAGAGTTAGAGAAGCGGCCCCACTCCTAGTGTGAAACAGAGCACCCAAGGAAGATACTCTCCCCAGAAAGATACCCTGCCAGGACTGCAATCCAGATCCCCTTGGCTGTCTGGATGCAGAAGCTGTTGAGGTGCCTTGCTGGTGGGACTTGCTGGAAATCTGCTCTCTGGGGTCTTGGGGAAGGCTGTCCACAGGGAGGTGTACTGTGCCTCAGAACTGGCTAGATGCTGGAGGAAGCTTCTGACTGCCTCACATTGCTAGAACCCTGTGCAGGAGTCTAGTATATTTCTCTGTATGGCTTCCTGGTGGCTGTGCTCTAAGCATCCAGCACTCTAGGGTCCCTAGTGTGCATGTGCACACCTGCAACTAAAGTAAGGGCAAGGTGTGGGGAGCACGCCTGTGCTGTCTGTGTCGGCTGCCATGCCCCCAAGTCACGTGCAGGAGGAAGGGGGCAGCCAAGTGCTGGAGAAAGCTGTGCTCTGCAGGAACCTAGCATTAAGAGCCTCACAGGCCTCCCAGTGGAGAAAAAATGCACTCTGTGGGAGCCAGAACCCGAAAGAGAAAACCTCTACCTCCTCCAGTGTCCCTCCAGTGCTCTCTGCGGACAAGGCTTAACCTCTTACCTGGATAAAATAGTGAACCTGGGCCTTGAAGTAGATAGGTAGGATTTGGATGTACCAAGGTTGTGAGTGTGTCCAAACAAAACAAAAAAAGCATGTGGGAGAAGAGGGAAGTGACAGTGTGCTTCTGACTTTAAAGAAAAGTAGAAAGTTTTTATACATTTCTGAAAACATGGGAATTTAAACAGTTTTACCAGACAGCAACTTAATAAATAAGAAAATCAATCAGAATTACCAACTATGTAAATTATTTTTACAGGACATAGTAGCAATCTCAGAAGTCCAAGCATTTTATAAGATTCCTTTGTTAGAAATAACATTTGCAAGGACAGTTTTTTCTTTGGATGTAGAATTGTGTGTGCTTTTCTGAAGATACAAGGAAAGGGGCATTTGCTTCTTGTTAGAAATCTCTTCATTTTCACTTGCACATAGTTTCAAGGTGAATACTTGAATTATATTAGTTCACATTGAGAGAAAAAATAGTTTGAGGATTTTAAGACTTACACTATGGAAAAGAAAAGGATTTAAACATGGGGCATGTAATTTTTTTTTTGTACATTGTTTCTACAACTATGTGTTGATTCTACAACTGTGTGCCATCTTCTCTGCTACACAGATGGCAGGGGTCGGGGGCGGGTGGAGAAGTTTTACCCTTTAAGGAGGAAGCAGCCTAAAGAATAAATGGGTAGGACTCTGAAATATTGGCTTCTTGCTTAAATATACAAGAAGCATACTGTAGAGAAACTAGTGTCTGAAAAATCAGTCTAATGGAAGAGAGACAATTAGGATTTAAGACTGTATTTTTAAGTATTATCAATTTAATGTTGGGCTTGAGACTTTAAAGCAAGTAAAAAGTCTTTAAGACTCTGGGAACCCCTTGGTACAATGAATATTTTAGACAATGGGACATTACTTTAGAAGCAAAAGTTTTCTTAACAATTAATCTACTTTTCTTTCCAGCTGAGTTAGCCTAGCATTTTGTTGACTCAACTGTTGGGTGATAAATAAAAAAATGCTTTTCATTGCACTTTAATCTCTTTACCCAGTATAACATATTGTAAATTGAGCTTATTTTCTCATGAGGAACAACAAGAATTCACCAGTGCACTAGTATATTTAAATGTCCAACATGTTATATTTATTACTTTCATAAATAGCATGAAAATAGCAATAAATTTGTAATTTGAAGTTAGAGAATTATAGGTATTTCTTAATGTTTCTGAAGTTTGAGTTACATCATGAATTTTTCTTACTGAGTAAATGAATTGTAATCAAATTTTAAACAGATTACTTGCCAGTACTAATTATGCCTATATACAAGCAGGAGTCCTGGTGGCGCAGGGGTTAAGAGTTCGGCTGCTAACCGAAAGGTCAGCAGTTCGAATCCACCAGCCGCTCCTTGGAGATCCTGTGGGGAAGTTCTACTTCATCCTATAGGGTCACTATGAGTTGGAATTGACTCGACGGCAAGCTGTTTGGTTTGGGTTTATATAGGCAACTTTAATAGTATTATAATACCATCATCAACATAAAACCTTGTTATTAGGCCTTGAAGGAAAGGAGTACTCCTTGAAAAGATTGGCCTCTTTTTGTGTTAACAAATACATTTTCATTTATTCTGCTGTGTGCAATTTTTTTAAATAAATTTGATACTGCATTATTTTTATAGTTCATTTAAAACAATGCTTCCCCTAAGATCAGGAATAAGACACAAATGTCCACTTTTCCAGTTCTATTCAACATAGTAGTGGGAGTCATAGGCAGAGTATTAGGCCAGAAAAATAAATAAAAGGTATCCAAACTGGAAAGAAAGAAGTAAAACTATCTCTATCCTCAGGTGACATGATCTTGTATCTAGAAAACTCTATAGAGACTCTCCAGAAAAAAAAAAAAGCGTTAATAAATGAATTTGTCAAAGTTGCAGGACACAAAATCAACACACAAAAATTGGTCGTATTTCTGTACACTAGCAATGAACCATTTGAAGAGGAAATTAAAACAATTTCGTTTATGATAACAAGAATAAAATACTTAGGAATAAATTTAAGCAAGTGCAAGACTTGTTATAAAACATTGCTGAATGAACTTAAAGAAGACCTAAATAAATGGAAAGCCATCCCGTATTCATGCTAATGGTGATAACCATGGGGGAGATGATAATGGCCACCATTTACTGAGGGCTTGCTCAGTAACTATGTCGCGTATTATGATACGTGGTGTCTGTATTTCGTGATTTCCACCTTATAACAACCCTGGGATGATAGGGCATTTTATTCCCTTTTACATGTGAGAAATAGTTAGTGAAATAATTACAAGTTAGTTCAGTTTTCTTTTTAAGTGCATCTGGTTGAAAACCAGTTTTAGGTTGTGTTTTGTAGAAAAGTACGTTTGGATAATTAAGTCACTTTATTTTTTCTTGCAGCTAATTTTTTCTTTCTTTATGTTTTAGATTTCTCTATGAATCATCAACAAAAACGTTGGGTGAACTTTTGAATTCATGAACAAGCAGACATCTTTGGATATGTAGAACTAGAAAAAAAGGACTTACAGAAAATATTTGAAATGAATGTTTATTTTCCTAGAGTATTTAGAAAACTAACAGGGAAGGGGTGGGATTTTTTGGCAGGTGTGGGGAAGAAGCTGTGAGTAGAAAATTCAGAAGTTCTTAAAATTTGTCCAGTACCTGCATAAGTGATACATTTAATGTATGAGAGCCTAGGTGGTTATCAGTGGTGTAGAAATCAATGGTGCAAAGAAAGAAAAAGGACAGGTTTTCCTAGAAGACTTTGTTGTTCCAAATGACATATATATATATATATATATATATATATACACACATACAGATATGCCTCTCTTAATGTCTGTTTGGGCATTGTCTACCCAGGTGTCTGAGTGCCAGGACGCCAGACCCTTGTCTTGAGGTCAGAGCCTGACTTCTGCCCAGCTGCTGTGCACAGCCTGGAAGCTACATAGTCCGCTGCAATGGAGGCCCAGGCCCAGACTCTCTACCCCGGTCTCCCTCGGCTCCCACGACTCGATGGGTCTAGTCTCTGTTTTTTGATTGGCGTGGCCCTGTAGGGTGCCAATGGAAATGTATGTGCCCCTGGAACCCCAGTCCTGGTTCGGGCACCTTCGGCCCGCTTGGCTCCCAGCTTAGCCACCTGCCCCCGCCCTGGGCAGGTTCTCCTAGGAGAGCTGGCCTTCCCTGCAGCTGGCTTAGCAGAGTGGCGACAGTTGTGTTAGCAGTTTGGAGGAGAAAGTCCGAGTTGGTAACTGACCCGTGCCTTTCTTCAAATGCCGTATCTAACCAAGCCAGTTTGAAAAGAAAATGCTGGCGAACGATTCTTAGGGCCGACTCTTGCCTCTTCAGCAGCCCGGCTCCTCTTCCCATGTTGTGCGGCCATGATACGCCATAAGGAGCAGGGGCTGTTCTGTGTTCTGTATACAGCTTGGGGCACTGAGTCATAAATCTTGCCTAGCCATAAATGACAAAAACTATTGGTATGCATGAGGCCACCCTGGCCCTGAATGATTTTTGATTTCTCCTTTTTCCCCTGGCTTTCTTTTTGCTTTAAGGTGACACTTTGGCTCTGTGACAGTTTAAACATACTGCTTATATTTTGAATACCTACCCACTGGATCAGGCACCCCGGCCACTAGGAGGAGTGGGAGCCCGATCTTGCTCCTGAGCGCCCAAGGTTTGCAGGCATCCCAGGCCCAACCAGGGTGGGGGCACCAGTTGGCCAAGACCACAACACTGTTTCCAGGCCTGTACCCAGAGACACCCCTCCATGACCTTCAAGGGGCTGTGGGGGCCACATACCAGATGCAACCCAGCTGAGAGCCCTCACCTGAGGCTTAGCAGTGGGAGCTGCCCAGGCCATGTGCCCCACAGCAGCCCCCAGGCCATGCACCCAGGAGCTCTGTGCCCCACGGACCCAGGTGTTCACACAACATCCAAATCATATAATGTCCTATTTCACAGAACTATCCTGGACATAAAGCAACACATACCTGTATATATTGTTGTTAGGTGCCATGGAATCAGTTCTGGCTCACAGGAACCCTATGTACAACAGAACAAAACACTGCCCGGTCCTGTGCCATCCTCACAATCGATGATGAGCCGTGCTTGAGCATATTGTTGCAGCCACTGTGTCGGCCTTGCTGAGGGCCTCCCTCTTTTTCCCTAACCATCTACCAAGCATGAGAGCCAGAGACTGTTCCCTCCTGATAACATGTTGAAAGTACATGAGAAAAAGTCTTGCTGTCTTCACTTCTAAGGAGCATTCTGACTGTACTTCTTCCAAGACAGATTTGTTTTTCTTCTGGCAGTCCTTGGTAAATTCAGTATTCTTCACTAACACCATAACTTGAAGGCATCAATTATTCTGTCTTTCGTATGCATATGAGGCAATTCAAAATACCATGCTTGGGTCTGTGTACCATAGTCTTCAAAGTGACATCTTTGCTTTTGAACGCTTTAAAGAGGTCTTTTGCAGCACATTTGTCCAGTGCAATGTGTCGTTTGATTTCTTGACTGCTGCTTCCATGGGTGTTGATTGAGAACCAAGTAGAATGAAATCCTTGATAACTTCAATATTTTCTCCATTTATCATGATGTTTTTGGTCTAGTTATGAGGATTTTTGTTTTCTTTGTGTTGTAATCCACGTACTGAAGGCTATAGTCTTTGATCTTCATCAGTAACTGCTTCAAGTCCTCTTTGCTTTCAGCAAGGAAGGTTGTGTCATCAGCATATTGCAGGTTGTTAGTGAGTCTTCCTCCAATCCTAATGCCGCATTCTTCTTCATATAGTCTAGCTTCTCAGATTATTTGCTCAACATATGGATTGAATAAGTATGGTACAGGTAGTCATCATATCTGTATATAGTTTGCAAACTGTAAGTAATAAAGCAGTGGCACATCTGTTTGCATTTTATTACAAAATATTAATATGTGCCTTTCCCTTTAGGGGCAGAGATTGATTTCTTAGATTAATGCCATCTCTTTAAACCCATCTTGTGTGCAAACAAACTAACGTAGATAGCAGAAGTAGAGAGGCTGATGCTAGGTGCACAAAAGAGATAGCTCAGAGACTGCTCTTCCAATTGTGTTCCTGAATATAACATGGCAGTCTCCTTTTTTTTTGTCTTAATGATGCTTTATTGGATGTTGAGACTTGAGTCCTATGGCTATAAATGTGAGTAGCAATGAAATTAATTAGCCTGAAGCATTTCCCTGTTATTCTTTTATCTTTCGTCTCTGAGAGTTGTCACAGTTACAGAAGAAGTAGTGCCAGGGTGCTGAAGGAGAAGGGGTGCCTCGGCTTTTCTCTGTGTATCACCCATGGCCCCATTTTTCCCACCCTGTGGTTACCTGGCAGATTCTGCAACCTGTGGGCCTTGTAACAGATGGAAAGTCATGCTATTTAAATCTCATGCTCACTCTGACTCTCTGTCCTCAGATCTTAAGCAAAAAGTAAAGAAATACCAATTTTTCAGCGCCTATATTTCCCTAGAGCCCTGGTGGTGCAGTGATTAAGAGCTCGGCTGCTAACCAGAAGGTCAGCAGTTCAAATCCACCAGCCGCCTTGGAAACCCTGTGGGGCAGTTCTCCTTTGTCTGATAGGGTCGCTATGAGTCAGAATTGACGCAGCGGCAACAGGTATGTTTCTCCCTAAGGTACAAGAAATGGACTACTTAATGTAGTTACAAGTATTAAGAGTAACGTTTTACCAAGGGATATCTGGGAAATGGAAAGTGGAGTTTGGATTATTATTGCAGTTTATTTCAGCTAATTTTGAAAATACAACTGTGTAGACATCTTTGCTAACTAAAACGTATTCCATATTAGTAAATGTTCATTTTGCTAGGGTTTGTTTTCATTTAAGATTGACAATTAATTGACTATGTGAGGGAGAGATTACTGGTTGTCCCCATTATTCATTCTCCTTTTTTTCCATAGAAATAACCACATCTGATCTTTTTAACTGGGTACATGATCATCCTGAATAAAAACCACATTTCTCAGCCTTGTTTGCACCTAGTGTGACCATGTATCTAAATGCTTCCCAATAAGATGTTAGCAAAAGTGTCATGTGGCACCTTGAAAGATACACTTTGTATCATCTTCACCTTTCTAACATTCTGCCTGGAATGAGGTTGTGATAGATGGAGCTTGTCAAGGAAAAATCATGCTGGACAGTGTTAAAACAGACAAGGATGATTTATACAGAAAGGATTATGGTAATGGAGGAGAAGGAAAGAGCATCACAATGGGGAGAGAGACCAGAACTAAGTCTGAGCTCCTACTCCGCTGAAGCAGAAGTCGGGAAGGGTTTTAAAGGCTGAAGTGTGTTAGTAGAAAAATAACTGAAGTACTGAAGGACATAAGAGGAGGTTAAGCAATGGGGTGTGTTGATCACATGGAGTTATTTCCTGATGTTACTGTTAAGAGCAGATGGACAGATTCCATCTAGATTCTGTAAGGGCCAGAGAAAGAGATCTAGGGCCTAGAGTCAGGAAGAAGCCTGCCTAAAGTTTAGTCAAATTAAGGGGAATGTCAATGCTGTCATGCTCAACCATTTTTAAGAACACAAAAGAGTGGTAGTGCTTTCAGGATCACAGGGCTTGTGTAAAATTCAACATTATCAAGCTCTAGGTGCCATATTGGACTGGGAATATAAAACCACATCATAGAGATAATATAGTTTTGAGGTAGAGGGAATCTGAATTCCTACAGTTATACACCAACATTGTTTAAGCCCCCACTATCTATGGGAGGGAGCTCTGGTGGCACAGTGCTATGGCTACTAACTGAAAAGTTGGCAGTTCAAATCCACCAGCCACTCCTTGGAAGTCCTATGGGGAATCAACTCGACAGCCACGGGTTTGGTTTTTGGTTTTATCTATGGGAGGTCTAGAGAACCGGGCTTGAAATAAGTCCAGAAGCATGCCATGAACTAGTCTGATAATGAATCCCTGACATCACAATCAGGCACTTGATATTTTAATTAGTGCTTTTGCCTCAGAAACTCCTCCGTACTGTAGTGTCCCCACTTCCAGCACCAATATCACTTCTATACTAGGCTACCTTGCTGCCCCCTCCTTTACTGAAAAGAGAGAGATCTGTCGTTTCCCCTTTTATGCCATTAACTTACGTGAAAGACTTTATGGCTGGGAAAGCAAACATCTACCATTTAAGTTGCTATAATGGAAGACATTCTGTCATCCACCAAGACTCAAGTAGGGAGATCCTCCTAACAAAAAGATGATCAGCTGCAAGGTGACCAAAAGAAATGGCAATTTAATTTAAATTCTGATTGGCTAATTCCATGGTTCTCACACTTTCAGCATGCATCCGAATTATCTGACGGTTTGTTAAAACAGACTGCTGGGCCCCAGCTCCAAATGATCACTCGGCATGTTTTTTGAGATTCATCTATGTTTCTTTGTGTTTATTCATTCACCTGTTGATGGATATTTAGGTTGTTTAGTTATTATTAGTAAAGATGCTATGAACATTCATGTGTACAGTTCTTGTAACCATGTTTTCTTTTATCCTGGGTAAATTTCTACAAGTTGAATTGCTATTTTTAACAAAGTATTTTGCAAAGTGGTTGTAACATTTTACATTCCCATCAGTTGCTGTACATCTTCCCCCAAAATGGTTATTTTCAGTGTTTTTCATTTTATTCATGCTGTTGGGTATGTAGTGATAACTCACCGTAGTTTTAATTTGCATTGCCCTGATGACTAGTGTTGCACACTGTTTGTGTGCCATTATGGTGACATACTGATCAAATCTGTGGTCCATTTTTAACTTCATGTTTTATTGCCTTGTTTTTCTTATTACTGAGTTGTAAGACTTCTTTATATGCTCTGGATACAAGTCCTCTGTTAGATGCATTGTAGTATGTGGCTTGCCTTTTTATTATTTAAATGATGTCTTTCAGAAAGCAGAATTTTTTAAAAATTTTATTAAGTCCAATTTATCAGTTTATACTTTTATGGTCTGTGCTTTTTGTGTCCTAAGAATTCTTTGCTTACCCTAAGATTGTGAAAATTTTTTCTCCTGTGTTTCTTTTAGAAATTTTATAGTTTCAGCTTTTATGTTTAGGTCAATGATACATTTCAAGTTAATTTTTGTGTATGACATGAGGTAAGGGTAGAGTTGAATTTTTACCATACAATAGCTAGTAGTCCCTGTACCATTCATTGCCATTGAGTCAATTCTGACTCGTAGCGACCCTATAGGACAGAGTAGTACTGCCCCATGGGACTTTCATGTCTCTAATCTTTATGGAGGCAGACTGCCCACATCTTTCTCCCACAGAGTGGCTGGTGGGGTTCGAACCGCCAACCTTTCAGTTAGCAACCAACCACTTAACCAAGGCTCCTCTGTACTTTTAGAACATAATATTTTTATTAATTAACTGCATGACACAACTTGTGGCTCTGTATCTTCATCTAGAATAGTGTTTCTCAACCAGGAGCTACCTTGCCCCTTATTTTCCCCAAGTCTGGAGTCATTTTGGTTGTCAGAGCTGGGGAGGGGAGAGAGAGTGCTACTGACATCTGATGGGTAGAAGCCAGGGCTGCTGCTAAACATCCTACAATACAGGCAACAGGACTACACCCACCCCCACCCACCCCCGCCCCCCGAAGGAATTATCCAGCCCCAAATGTCAGTAGTGTGATGGTGAGAAAACTTGTGCTAGAAGTTTTATGGTTTTAGCTCTTTTTAGGTCTGTGATCCATTTTAATTTTTGTATATGGTGTGGTGTAAGGCCAAGGTTCAGTTTATGTGTGTGTGTTTTTAACATAATTATCCAGTTGTTCCTACACCATTTTTTAAAAAGACTATCCCGTCTCCATGAATTACCTTGCACCTTTGTCAAAATTCAGTTGACCACGCGTGTGGGTCTGTTTCTAGAGTCTATTCTCATACTTTGTGTTTTTTGTGTCCTAAAACTTTAAAAACTATAAAATTTCTAAAAGAAACATAGAAAAATCTTCACAATCTTAGGGTAAGCAAAGAATTCTTAGGACACAAAAAGCACCAACCACCCATGAGGTGTTTGGTTGTACGTAAGCAGCCTCAGCAGCTACTCTCGTTTTTTTCTTTTTTGTTGTTTTTTCTTTTGTCTTAGTTACATAGTGCTGGTATAACAGAAAATACCACAAATGGGTGGCTTTAACAAACAAATTTATTTTCTCACCGTTTAAAAGGCTAGAAGTTGAATTTAGGGTGCCTGCTCAAGGGGAAGGAATTCTCTGGGCTCTGGGGGAAAGGAGGGTCCTTGTCTCTTTGGCTTCTAATCCTTGACTCCTTGGTGATCTTCAAATGTCATGGCATCTGTCCTTCCCCATCTCTGCTCTCCTCTCTTGCTTAATCTTGCTCTTTTATATCTCAAAATAGATTAAGACACATCCTACACTAATACTGCCTCATTAACATAACAATACCCATTCCCAAATGGGATTATAACCACTATATGGGTGAGGGTTTACAACACATATTTTGGGGGGGGACACAATTCACTTTATAAAATCATTGTAAATCTATCACACAATTTTTGTCAATTCAACTTTTTACAGGTGTACAACTTAATTGACAGTAATTACATTAATCGGCTGTACAGCCCTGCCTGTAATCAGTGCCATTTTTCCATCTCTGTAATCCTAAACTCAGCACTCCATAAGCAATAATCTCCCCCCCGCCGCCCCTTACCCTCTCCCTCCACACCTGGTAACCACCAATAAACTGGGGTCTACATTTGCCTGTTCTTGTCTGTTTATATAAGTGAGGTCATAAAATATTTGCCCTTTTGTGAATGATTTCTTTCATTCAACGTGTCTTCAAGCTTCATCCATATTGTAGCATACATCAAGACTTCATTTCTCTTAACTGCGTAGTATTCCATTGTATCTGTGTACCACATTTTTTTTTAATCCATTTCATCTGTTGATGGACATTTAGGTTGTTTCCACATTTTGGCTAGAGTAAGTCCCAGGGTTAAGAACATCTGACTTACCGACAACTTGTACGTAAGAATGACTGTCATAAGCCTATTGTATTTGAATTTTGAGTAAAATACAATGGTTCATAATAATGAACACTACTTTGTGACGCAGGTGAAAATATTGCATGGTTTTAGCATCGCGGCTTCAGCGGTTTACGGCTCAAGGAAGGAGAACACCATCTGCCATTTTAAGCCAGATTATGTTACTGTTAACACCGTGTTGAGTGTGTTAACTTTGTATTTGGCTTAAATTTTCCCTATTTACCCTTGTAACCATGCCTCCAAAGCATAAATCCGATGCCAGTGCTGGTGCTCCATCGAAGAAAAGGAAAATGATGACAAAAGAGCTGAAGCCGTTCGTCTCATTGAAGCAGGGATTGTAAACTAGAGAAGCAAGATCGTAATCCAGAGAGGTTCACCAAAGTTTGCTGTACAGTCACTGAGAGCCTTAGCTGCTACGAGGCCATTTATGATGAGAAAAAGAAAAGCTCTACAAACCTCCCTTGGTGCCTACTTCAAGAAATTGATTCCAATAGTAAACCACTCCCCTCCAGCAGCAGAATCAAACTCCTATTCTCCAGCACCAGGCCCATTATCTTCAACAGCACCTGTCTCCATCATGTGCATCATCCACTTAGTAGTGTTATCACAGCGTTACCTCACGAGTTCCCCTTCCACTATGCAAGACATTGATAGAACAAGGAAGTGTTAACCTTTAATCGTGGTCTTTTTTCTTTTCCTGTTTAAACTTTTAAGAACTGTTTCCTTTTTTTACAATACTGTATATCTGCAGACACACACACACACACATAGATTCTCTCTTCAGTACAGTACCGTATGTAGTTTTATTTTACTGTATTATTATTATGTACCATATTATGTTTAAGATGTTTTAGTGTATTTGGGAGTGTTTCTTAAGTGTTTTATATGCACAGAACGGTAAAATACATACTACATCCTAAGACAAACATTTGACTAACTGATGCTAAAACTGTATATACCTTTTCCAATTTACATACAAATTCGACTTAAAGACAGACTTAGGAACGAATTTCATTCATAACCTGGGGACTGCCTGTATTGTGAGTAGTGCTGCAATGAGCATTGGTGTACAAGTCTCTGTTTGACTCTGCTTCCAAGCCTTTGGGGTATATACCTAGGAGTGGAGTTGTTGAGTCATACAGTAGTTTCCCCCTCCATCTTTTCATTTGAATTTCTGTGTACACTTTTTGTTTTTCTTGTAGTGTTACAGGGATGCTGATTGCATCCTTGTGGCATCATTTAATGTTTCTCTGTCTCTGCTTCCTCTTCAGTTGTAGGTAAATCTTGAGGCTTGATCAGATTCAGATTTTCTTTTCTTTGGCAAGGTATTTCGTAGGTGGTAGTTATGGACTGAATTGTGTCCCCAAAAATATGTGTTGGAATTTTAACCATGGATGTAATCCCATTAGGAAATAAGGAGTTTTGTTATGTTAATGAGACCATATGAGTGTAGAGTGTGTCTTAAACATAATCCCTTTTGAGATAAAAAAAGCAGATTAGGAACAGAAGCAAGCAGACACAGGGGAAGACAGACACTATCTGAAGACAACAGAGGCAAAAAGTTTTCAAGCTCAGGAATTCCAGGGATTGCTGGCTGCTGCTAGAAGCTAAAGGAACCTCTCCCTACACACAGCCAGTGCCCTAAATTTGGACTTCTAGCCTCCTGAATTGTGAGAAAATAAATTTCTGTTCTTTAAAACCACCCACTTGTCTTTCTGTTACAGCAGCACTAAGAAACCAAGTGATGTTGAGTACTTTCTTTAGGATATGCATACTGTCTGATGATCTCTCTTTCTGTGATGTTATTCGCTATGAATGGTAATTGCCTAGATACATTCATAACGGACTGCAAAAGGTAATACTCTAATTCTAGTATTCCTTTTTCTTTCATCAGCTTAGCTGGAATATTTGGTTTCATTTGATTGGTTGTATAGATGGGGAAGATACTAGGTTTTATCCCTTTATTTTAGGAGTTTTCAAAATAATGAAGTGGTCATTTAGCATCCAAAAGTAGCTAATAAGATTTTTTTTAATAGTATCATTTGATGTGTTTCAATCCATTGCAATTATTATCTGTATTGATGCTCACATTTTCTCACCAGTGAGAGCTCATTCACGTTGGCTCCTTAATTCTTTTACTTTCCTGCTTTCTGACATGACAGATAGTTCTAGGGTCATCTTGCATATTTCCTAACTTGGAATCAGTCATTTTTCTGAGGATTTCTGCTTTCTTTGAGTGGGCAATACATATACTATGTTTGGGTGTGTGTGTGTGTGTGTGTAAATATAGATATATGTATGTTTTAAAAGATAAACATGTCATGAGTTCATATGGGTAATTCAAATTCAGAATTTTAACTTAACCTCCTTGGTCTTATGTATGTATATCATTTCAACCAGGCCAGAACTTTGAGTTCTTAATGACACCAATATGAGTTCTCATTTGATTGAACCAACAATACACTCACGAGTCACACTACCACCAACAATGTGATTCCTGAAAATAGCTTGAGATTTTGCTGCAGTTCTTTTGACCTTAAGATATGTATCATTAGGGGAGTACAAAGGTCTTTCTTTGTGGCTATTTTGCCACCAAAACAAACCAAACCCATTGATGTCGAGTTGATTCTGATCATGCTGGATATATAATCAGATATATTTGTTTAATTTTACCATCAGTTTTTTCTGTATTTTATAAGTACGTAAAATATTTACATGACAGAGGTAACTGCTTATGTCCAATCCACTCATCCTTTTTTTTTTGCAATAAAAATATGTAACAATATTTAACCGTTTTTAAGTGTGCAGTTTGGCGACATTATATTCATCATGTTGTGCACACATCACCATTATTTATGTTCAAAAGGTTTCCTCACCCAAACAGAAACTCCAAACCAAAAACCAAACCCGTTGCTGTCGAGTTGATTCTGACTCATAGTGACACTATAGGACAGAGTAGAACTGCCGCTAGGGTTTTCAAGGAGCGGCTGGTGGATTTGAACTGCCAGCCTGTTGGTTAGTCGCTGAGCTGTTAACCACTGTGGAAACTCAGTACCGCTTAAACAGTAACTGCCCATTCTTTGTCCCAACCCAGCCCCTGGTAACCGCAAATAAATTTTTGACTCTGCATTTGCCTGTTCTAGATATTTCACATAAAGGGGATTATATCTGCCCTTTTGGGTGTCACTTATTTCACTCAGCATGATGTTTTCAAGGTTCGTCCATGCAGCATGTATGTATCAGGACTTCATTTGTCTTTATGGCTAAATAATATTCCACTGTCTGTATATACCAATGTATTCATTCATCTGTTGATGGACAGTTGGGTTGTTTTCACCTTTTGCCTATAGTGAATCATGCTGCAGTGAACATTGGTGTCCAGGTATGTCTTTGAACCCTGATCCGTCCATCTTTAATCAGAGCTAAAGGAACTTTTTCTCTGCTGAAAGCCATCGCAAATTTCATCTATAATTCAGGGAAAAGGTGGTGATTCCAGTTCCTCCACAGCTCACTTCAAAACTTAGGAAAAATAGATTCTGGGAAGATAGCGGCATAAACAGACCAGCATTCTGACCCTCCCCCACAAATAACAAAAATTCAACAAGAAAACGATCCTCAGCTCAGCCTTAAGGAGCGGAGGACAAGCAACGGGGAATTGCATGCAGGCAGACAAGAACAAATCAGCAAGTCAACATATGGTAGGAAAATTGCTCTCACCATCCCTGCCCCTCCCCCCAGCCACAGGCCACTGGCTGCTGTGAACTGGAAAGCGACTGACCCCATGAAAAGATCCTGCTTTCCTAACCATCACACACCCTGCCTCTACAAAGAGACAGAACCCTGGAAGTTTCTGCTCTAGAATCAGCAAGGCAGACCTTCCCAGGGGTCTGTTGAAGCATGCCAGCACCTCCCCCATTTCTGCCTGTCCGCTGCAAATTGCTATAGAAGACACCCTGCAGTGGAGTCCACTGCCATAGTCAGCAGTTTGCCTACTTCCCTGCACACCCCATAACTCAGGCCTCCGATACCAACAGCACAGACCTCCCTGGGAGTCAATTGGGGTCAGTCTGCCCCCAGTTCTGGTCAGCACTGAGGACTGCTGACTGAGTCTGCTGTGTGTTAAGCAGGCTTCTTGAGTAGAGGCTACACCCACAGCCAACATTCTGCGGGGGAGGAGGAAGACTGATCGCAACAAAGCATATCTCCCTAGGGATCTGTTTGGAATGTTACAGCCCCTCCCCCACTCAGATACAGTCGGTTGCCGAGCTACTGCGAGTTGCTAGGGAAGGTGCCCTGCAGTAGAGTCTGCTCCCATAGTCAGCACTTTACCCGCCTCCCTGCATACCCCATAACTCAGGCCTTCGAAACCACAGCACAGACCTCCCTGGGGTCAGTTGGAGTTCATCAGCCCCCACTTCTGGTTGGTGCTGAGGACTGCTGACTGAGGCTGCTGTGTGCTAGGAAGCAGGTGTCTTGAGTGGAGGCTGCACTCACAACCAATAATCTACTGAGGGAACTCTGATAGCAACAAGGTAGACCTCCATGGGAATCCAACAGGAGCATGACAGCCCCTCCCTTATCTGGTAACTAATAGTTGCAAGGCAGCTTCAAATCGCTACAGAGGGCCCCTAAAGTGAAGTCTGCTCCAATAGGCAGCTCTCTACCTGCCTCCTTGCACAGCCCATAGCTCAGGCCCCCCAAATCAACAGACCTCCCTAAGGGTCAGTTCAGGTCTGTCCCCCCTTCCGGTTGGTGCTAAGGACTACTGACTGAGGCTGCTGTGCGCTAGGACATGTATTTAGAGTGGAGTAGAGGCTGCACTCATAGCCAACAATCTACGAGGGACTCTGATAGCAACAAGGCAGACATCCCTAGGAGTCCAATTGAAGTGTGACAGCTCTTCCCCCACCTGGTCATGGGCAGCTGCTAGGCTGCTGCCAATTACTATAGAAGGCACCCTGCAGTGGAATCTGCTCCCATAGTCAGCACTCTGCCTGCCTCCCTGTGCACCCCATATCCCAAGCAAGTGTAACCAAGAGGACAGATCTCCTGGAGGTCAGTTTCGTTATCTGTTCCTCCTTCTGGTTGGCCCTGAGGACTGCTGACTGAGGCTGCTCTGTGCTAGGAAGCAAGCATCTTGAGTGAAGGCTACACCCACAGCCACCGTACTAAACTGGGGGTAGGGGGCCTCTGATAGCAACAAGGCAGACCTCCCTGGGGGGTCCATTCAGAGTGTGACAGCCCCTCTCCCACCTGATAACTGTTGGATCATGGAATTGATTGGAACTCCCACAGAAGATTCCCTACAGTGGAGCCAGGTGGCAGATCACCTAAGTGGAACTGCTCCCCAACCACCACAGGGCCACTGGGGCTCTGAAACCAGCAAGACAGATCTCTTGGAGGGCCTTCTAGGTAGTGCCAGTCCTCCTCCTCCTGAAATGAAGAAAATGCCTGTGCTTCCCTCGAATGCCAACTCAGATATCAGCAACCCCACAGAGCAGGGAAGGAAGCCTGGAGCCAAACTAGAGGGCAATAACCAGCCTCGAAGGAGGCTCACTGGGTGTGGGTTTTCTGACTGAAAACATGGTTGCAGAAATGGAGAAGGGAAGGAAGTAATAACCAGGTGAATAGATTTATTAGTGCACAGTATCTTGCTTCAGTGCCCACTGGTGAACAGACTGACCACAGTATGTTCTCTGGTGTGTATGACAGATGTTGAAAGTTGAAAAACAAGATCTGGAACTTTCAAATCCTAATTAAACCAAGGAGGGCGAAGGAGCTATCACAGAGGAGAGGAAACAGTAAGCAAAGTACAAAGGCTCTGCCAACTAACAGTTTTTTTGCAGAAAGTACTGCAGGCAAAAGCACCAAATACTGGGGAGAACTGAGAAAGTTAACAGCCTTGGAAATTCTAATGACCCAACAAAAACCACAAGACACACAAAGAAAAGAGAAACGATGGCCCATCCAAATGAACATGATGAAGGGAGGCAAAGTGTTTCTACGGAAGATCAAATAATGAAAAGAATGGAAAAATATAATACAACATTAAATATAATTAAAGAGTTAAGGGCAAACATAGACAAAGACCTAAAATAAGAAAAAACAATGCAAGAAAAAAATGAGGATCTTCAAAAAGAGATAAAAAGAAACTAAACAGAAATATCGCAACTGAAAGGGACAATAACTGAAAAGAGAAACACAATGGAAGTAATTAACAGATTTAATAAGGCAGAAGAAACAATCAAGAATTAGAGGATAAGACAGTCAAAATTATGAGGCTGAAGAGCAACAAGAATGGAGGCTCAAGAAGGCTGAGCACAGTTTAATTGAATTATGGGACAACATCAAGAGACCTAATGCACACATTATGGTAATTCAGGAGAAGACAAGAGAGAGAAAGGGATAGAAAGAATATCTGAAGAAATAAGTACAGAAAATTTCCCCAGTTTGACAAAGGACATGAATCTACAAATCCAAGAAGCTCAAAGAACTCCAAGCAGGAATATACCCAAAGAGATATACACCGAGACACATCATAGACAGGCTCTCAAAAAGCAAGAATAAAGAGAGAATCCTCAAAGCAGTGAGAGAGAAAGTTACATACAAAGGATCCCCAATAAGATTAAGTGCTGATTTCTCCTCAGAAACATTGGAGGCCAGAAGACAATGGAATGATATATTTAAAGAGCTGAAAATGAACAATAATCAAGAAAAACTGTCATTTAAGAATGAGGGTGAAATTAAAACATTTTCAGACAAACAGAAGCTGAGAAAGTTCATATCCACCAGACTGGCCCTGCAAAAAATGCTAATGGGAGTTCTGCAGATGAAAGGGAAAGGACATTAGAAAGTAATTAAAAGCCATATAGCCATATATAAAAAGAAATCCCTAATAAAGGGAATTACAGGGACAAGTATAAGGGCTAGTAATAAGGTATTCATACTTGATAATTCTAATCATTTTTCCTTTATGCTTTTTAATGACAAATGAATAAAAAGCAAGGATAAAATTATGTTACAAGGCACATGAAATATAATGACAGTGATAGCAACAACAAAATGGAGGAAGGAGGAGGAATAATATAGGTATAGAATTTCTTGTATGTTACTGAAGTTAAATTGGTACCAATTAACCTTATGATGTTATGTATACAAGCTTTTAAATGTAATGTTCATGGTAACCACTAACAAAATATCACACACACACAAATACACAAAAGGAAAAGAGAAGGAAACAATATGGCTCACTATAATAAACCAACTAAACACAAAAGCAAACAGTAGTAAAGGACAAAGACAAGAAGGCTTAAGGCACACAAAAAACAACAAAATGGCAGAAGTCACTTCTTATTGGTAATTGCAGTGAATGTAAATGGACTAAATGCTCCAATTAAAAGGCAGAGAGTGGCAGAATGGATTAGAAAACATGATCCAACTATATGCTGTTTACAAGAGACATACTTTAGACCCAAGGACACAAATAGGTTGAAAACGAAATGGTGAATAAAATATTCCATGCACATGGTACCAAAAGAGAGCTGAGATGGCAATCTTAATATCAGACAAAGGAGACTTTAAGATAAATCTGTTAGAAGAGATAAAGATGGACATTGAATTTGAGAAGATATAACAATCATAAATATGTATGCATCCAACATCAGGACACCTAAATATATAAAGAAAACACTGATAGAATTGAAGGGAGAAATAGATAGCACTACAATAATAATTGGAGACTTCTATACAGCACTCACAATATTGGACAGAACATCTAGAAAGAAGACCAAGGAAACAGAGGATCTGAATGACACTATAAACCAATTAGACTTAACAGACATATATAGAACATTCCACCCAACAGCAGCACAATATTCTACTCCAGTGCACATTGATGATTATCCAGGATAGACCACGTTAGGTCACAAGGCAAGTCCTGATAAACTTAAAAAGATTGAATTCATACAAAATATTTTCTCTGACTACAATCCAGTGAAGCTAGAAATCAATAACAGGAAAAAAACTGAAAAATAAACATATGGAACTTAAACAACACATTATTAAACTACCAATGGCTCAAGGAAGAAATCACAAATTTCTTAGAGTCAAAAAATTGAAAGCACAGCATACCAAAACTTACGGGATGCAGCAAAGGGAGTACTTTCAAACTTACAGCAATAAGTGCCTACATGAGAAAATAAGAAAGATCTCAAATCAACAGCCTGACTCTACAACTTGAGGAACTAGAAAGAGTACAGCAAACTAAGACTAAACCTACCAGAAGAAAGGAAATAACAAAGATCAGAGCAAAATTGAATAAAATAAAAAACAGAAAAACAATAGAGAGAATCAATCAAACTAGAAGTTGGTTCTTTGAAAAGACCAATAAAACTGACAAACCTTTAGCTAGATTGACAAATAAAAAAAAGGAAAAGATGCAAATAACCAAAATAAGAAATAAAAGTGGAGACATTACAACTGACTCGATCGAAATAAAGAGAATTATGACAGAACATTATGAACAGCTGTGCAGCAACAAACTTGATAACCTAGATGAAAGGGACAAATTCTTAGAGGCACACAGATTACCCAAACTGACTCAAGAGGAAATAGAAAACATCAACAGACCCATAACAAGTGAGGAAATTGAATCAGTGATCAAAAACCTCCCAGTAAAAAAAAGTTCTGGACAAGATGGCTTCACTGGGGAATTCTACCAAACATTTAGAGAAGAATTGACACCAATCCTGTATGAACTCTTCCCAAAAGATAGAGAAGTAAGGAATATCCCTAATTTATTCTATAAAGCAAGCATAACCCTGACAAAAAAACAAGACAGAGACACCACAAGAAAGCAAAGCTACAGGCCAATGTCTTATGAATGTAGATGAAAACATCCTCAACAAAATACTAGCAAAAAGAATCAACAGCATATTAAAAAAATCATACACCATGACCAAGTGGGATTTATTCCAGGAATGTAGGGATGGTTCAACATTAGAAAATCAATGAACATAATACACCACATCAATAGCACAAAGGAAGAGAACCACATGATCATCTATGCATGCAGAAAAAGCATTTGATAAACTCCAACACCCTTTCTTGATGAGAACACTCAAGAAGATTGGAATAGAAGGAAAGTTCTTCAGTATGATTCAGGGCATATATGAAAAGCCAACACTCAACATTAATGGAGAAAGATTGAGAGCCTTCCCCTTGAAATCAGGGACAAGGCAAGGGTGCCCACTGTCATCAATTCTATTCAATATTGTATAGAAAGTCCTAGCCAGAGCAATAAGACAAAAAAGAAAAGGTATCCAGATGGGAAAAGAAGAAGCAAAACTACATCTATTCACAGATAACGTGATCCTATATATAGAAACCCCCAATGAGTCTGCAAGCAAGCTTCTAGAGATAATAGAGGAATTTAGCTAAGTTGCATGTTAGAAGGTCGACAAAAATCAGTTAGATTTCCATATACCAGCAATGGAAAATCTGTAAGGGAAATAACTCCATTTATAATAGCATCTAAGAGAAGAAAATACCTAGGTATACATTTAAAAAGGGTTGTGAGGGACTTACATAAGGTAAATTATAAAACCCTGCTGAAAGAGTTTAAAGAAGACTTAAATAAATGGTAAGTGCTTCCATGTTCATGGATTGGAAGAGTTGATATTGTTAAAATATCAGTACTACCCAAAGTGATCTACAGATTCAACACAATCCCGATCAAGATTCCAACAGCCTTCCTTACAGAAATGGAAAAATCAATCCTCAACTTTATATGGAATGGCAAGAAGCCCCAAATATCTAATGCAAAGTTGAAAGAGAACAACAAAGTAGGAGGACTCACACTTCCTGATCTTAAAACATACTATACAGCTACTGTAATCAAAACAGCCTGGTACTGGTATAACAATAGACACATAGACCAATGGAATAGAAGTGAGAGTCCAGAAATAAACCCACACATCTATGATCAACTGATTTTTGACAAGGGTGCTAAGTCCATTGGATGGGGTATGAATCATCTATTTCGGTGTTGGAAAAACTGGATTTCCACATGCAGAAAAATGAACCAGGATACATGCCTCACATCATACACAAAAACAAATTCACAAAGGGTCAAAGACCTAAATTTGACAACTAAAGCCATGAAATTCTTAGAAGAAAATGCAAGGAAAACATTATCAATCCTTCATTTTAACAATGGATTGTCTTAATATAATTCCAAAAGCATGAACAGTAAAAGACAAATAAATTGGACCTCATAAAAATTAAAAACTTTTGTTCATCAAAGGTCTTTATCAAAAAAGTGAGAAGACAAGCTACCGACTGGTAGAATATCTTTGGAAACCATATGTCCAATAAAAAATCTAATAACCAAAATATATATAAAACTTCAATAATTTAACAAAAGAAGATGACTAACCAAATCATAAAATGGGCAAAGTACTTGAATACATATTTCACCAAAGAGTACATTCAAATGGCCACCAAAAACATGAAAAGATGCTCAACTTCATTAGCCATCAGAGAGAGGCAAATCAAAACCACAATGAGATACCTGTAGGATGGCTAAGATTTAAAAAAAAAAAAAAAAAAAGTGTTGGTGAGGATGTGGGGAAATTGGAATCCTTATCCATTGCTGGTGGGAATGCAAAATGGTACAGACATTGCCGAAAACTGTGTGGCACTTCTTCAAAAAACTAAAAATAGAACTATCATATGACCCAACAATTCCACTGCTAGGTATACACATACCCAAAAGACTTGAAAGCACAGACTCAGATACTTGTACACCAATGTTCATTGCAGTATTATTCACAACAGCCAAAAAGTGGAAACAATCTAAATGCCTATCAATGGATGAATGGATAAACAAAATGTGGTACATACATGAGACAGAATACTATGCAGCCAGTAAGAGAAATGAAGTCTTGAAACATGCTACAATATAGATGGAGCTTGAAGACATTCAATCACAAAAGGACAAATATTTTATGATCTCACTTATATGAAAAGCCAAGAACAGGCAAATGTATAGAGATCAAAGTTTATTGTGGTTACCAGGGGCAAGAGGGAGAGGGAAAGGAGGAAGGATATTGCTTATGGAGTACTGAATTTCAGTTTACAGTGATGGAAAAATTGCATTGATTAAGGATAGGGTTGCACAGCTGATTGATATAATTGCTGTCAATATGTTGTACACCTATAAAAAATTGAACTGGCAAAAGTTGTGTGATAGATATATTTACATCAACAACAACCAAAAAAAGAGGAGCTGCTGAGGCTGTGTATATACAACCAAACACCTCATGGGATTTGGTTCCTTGGCTTGTGAGTTTGGGGTCATGGTTCATGGGACATCCCAGTTATTGGCCTAATAACATTGTTAGTGCTTCTTTTCTACCTCCTAGTTTATTGAGTAGTGCCTTAGGTCTTAAAAGCTTGCAAGCGGCCATTCAAGTACAACAACTGGTCTTTATTCGCCTGGAGCAACAGAGGAAGAAGGAGAGTCAAGGAATAGGAGGAGGAAATGGAATGTGTGGCTATTTGCCTCTGTGAACAACCACCTCCTTTGCCATGAGACCGGAAGAATTAGATGGTATCCCGCTACCATTACTGAACATTTTGATCAGAGTCTATAGAAGAATCCTGATCAAAAGGAGGAAAAGGCAGAACAGAATTTCACATTCTCATGGAATCCAGATTTTCTGGGGTCATGGAGGCTGGATGAACCCCTAAAACTATTGCCCTGAGATAATCTTTAAGCCTTAAACGAAAACTATCACCTGAAATCTTCTTAAAACCAAACAGTAGTTTAGCTTAACTAATTAAGAATGTCTGCCTTAAGCATTGTGCTCTTTTAAGATCTATCTATATGGGATCAAATTGACAATAGCAACTCGAAAGATTAGATAAGAAATTTAGGGGGCAGTGAGTTTATATTAATGAGGGAGGACTAACTCAGAAAAGGAGGGACAGTAGCCCCAGCTGACTGCCTTTTCCCAAGAGACTCCAGAAGCCTGATTTTTTATCTGAATTCCTCTGGTTTTAAGATATTGGTAAACCTGTTGCCGTCGAGTAGATTCCAACTCATAGGACAGAGTAGAACTGCCCTCTAGGATTTCCAAGGAGTGGCTGGTGGATTTGAACTGCCGACTTTTTGGTTAGCAGCCAATATTGGTAGTAGATTTAAAAACAAACAAAAAGCCCTGTGCATGCTTGACATGAGACACCAGCTGGGTGTGGTGGCCAATTTGTCACCTCAAGAGTTGGAACAAAAAGGCAGGAAGAGAGCTAAAAGGAGAGACACATAGGCAGTGAGACAAACCTGACCGCATGAGTATTTCTTTTCTCCTTATCATAGAAAGGAGTCCCTGGGTGTTACAAATGGTTAACGCACTCAGCTGCTAACCATAAAGGTTGGAGGTTCAAGTCCACCCAGAGGTGCCTGGCGATTTCCAAAAAATCACCCATTGAAAACTTTATGGATCACAGTTCTATCCTGACACACAGGAGGCCACAGTGAGTCAGAATCAACTGGTTGTTTTTTTTTAATTGTACGTCAGGTGAAGGCTTACAGAACAAATAGTTTCTCATGAAACAGAAGTACACATGTTGTTTTATAACATTGGTTAACAACCCCACAACATATCAACCCTCTAACTTCTCAACCTTCCTTTTTTGGTGAAAATACACATAGCCAAAGATACACCATTTCAAAAATTTCTACATGCACAGTTCAGTGACATTGACTACGCTCTTCAAATTGTTCTGTTATTCTCACTTAAGATGAAGGCTTACAGGACAAAATAGTTTCTCATTTAACAGTTACTACAAATGTTGCCCTATGACGATGGTTAACAATCTCACAACACATCAACAATATCCTCACTCAACCTTGGGTTCCCTATCACCAGCTTCCTTGTCCCCTTCTGCCTTCTGGCCCTTGTCACTGGACTCCTGTACCTCGTTAGTCTCATTTGGTTTTACGGGGCTGTCCACTCCCAGGCTGAACCGTGAACCTCGGAGGTAACTTCACCACTGAGCTAAAAGGGTGTCTGGGGGCCATATTCTCAGGGTTTCTCCCAGTCTCCTTTAGGCCAGTAAATCTGGTCTTTTTTTTTTGTGAGTTAGAATTATGCTCTACATCCTTCTCCAGCTCTCTCCAGAACCGTCTGTTATGATCCTGGTCAGAGCAGTCAGTGGTGGTAGCCGGGCACCATCTAGCTGTACTGGACTCAGTCCAGTGGAGGCCTTGGTAGCTGTGGACAATTAGTCCTTCGGACTAATCTTTTCCTTGTATCCTGTTCTCTTCATTCTCCCTTGCTCCCGAAGGGATGAGACCAGTGGAGTATCTTAGATGGCCGCTCACAGGCTTTTAAGACCCCAGACACTACTCACCAAGGTAGAATGTAGAGCATTGTCTTTATAAGCTGTGTCATGCCAGTTGAGCTAGAAGTTCCCTGAGACCATGGTCCCCAGAGCCCTCTGCCCAGCAATTCAGTCCCTCAAGGAGTTTGGATGTGTCTGTGGGGCTTCCATGACCTTTTCTAGTACAAGGACAACTGGTTGTTTTTGACCATAGAGAAGTAATGCTGCTAGGAACTGAATACAGCAGTAATTAAGCAGGCTAGGCCCTGCTCTCAAGCAGTGTATAGTCTATTGGAGAAGGTAATAATCAAATTGGAGGACAAATCAGCAATACATCAAAGAAATATAGGAAAAGAGAGGTAGAGCTTGCCCAGGCTGGTCTATTTAAGGAAGGCTTCTAAGAAAAAGTGACATTATCCCACTGTAGGATGAGGCAGAACTGGCTAGGTGTGGGATATAGAGTGGGAAGAGTATTCTAGAAAGTGAGAACAGCATGTGGGAAGGCCCCAAAGTGAGAGAGAGCACACCTGAGAAATTAAATAGTTCCATGATAGTTGGAAATAGAGGGAATGTGTGCGTGGTGGTTAAGTGATTAAGCTTTAAGTTAAGGAGAATCATGAAGGATTTTGTTAAGCCAAGTTAAGTGGTTTGTCCTAAGCACATTTGTGCTGGACTACTAACCTAAAGATCGGCAGTTTGAACCCACCAGCAGTGCCCTAGAAGAACAGACTGGCGGTCTGCTTCTGTAAAGATTACAGTCAAGAAAACCCTATGGAGCAATTCTACACTGTAACATATGAGGTCACCATGAGTTGGAATGGACTTAACAACAATGTTTTTTTTGTTTTTTTTTTTAAAGGACAGTGAAAAGTCACTTAAGAGTTTTTTAAGCAGAAATGTGAAATGGTTAACTTTACACTGTAGAACGATCATGTTGGCTCAGTATGAGGATGGATTGCAAGGGTTAAGACTAGATTGTTGCTGTAATCTAGGCAAGGGACGATGGTCAGCAGAGAAGGACACTAGCAGTGGGAATGAAGAAAAGGGAAAAGGCTTGGAGATATTTAAGTGGCAAAATGGACAGGATAGGATGCTGAGGAGGTGGAGAGGCAGTCAGGATGATCTGGGTTTCTTGTTTCGGCAGCTGGGTAATGAAGTTGTCATTCACTGAGACAAGGAATCCAGGAGCAGGGGTTTAGCGGGGTACTGGAGCTCCCTCCCCAAATTTTAAGATGAATAGACATTGACAGCAGCAGCAATGTGTCAGCAGAAACGCCTTCCGCCTTCTTGTGAGCTTCCTCAGTCAGGCACCTTTCGTATTTGTGAAGCCTGGAATGTCATTCCACCTCATCTGGCACCCCTTGAACATGTGCCCAGGGGCAAGTGCCCCCCTCTGCCTCCTCCTTGCCATGTCTCCGTGAGGCCTAAGTGGGAGAGATAATGAATTCAATTTTGGACCCTGTGAACCTGAAGTCCCTGTTGGATATGTGCTAAAAAGAGCTGGAGGGCACATCGAGGGAGGGCAGAGGAACTCAGGACAGAAACCACTGAAAAGGCAGGCAGCAGAAGAGGTGCTTGTCAAGGAGAAAAGGGTGGGGCCAGAGGAAAAAGGAAGAGGAAAACCAGGAGTGGGCTTGGCATGGAAGAGATGAGATTCAGCCTAAGTAGGTCACTGGGAAGGAGCCCTGGTGGTGTAATGGTCAAAGCTTGGCTGCTAACCAAAAGGTCAACGATTCAACCCAACCAGCCACCCTAAGGGAGAAAGATGTGGCAGTCTGTTCCGTAAAGATTTGCAGCCTTGGAAACCCTGTGGGGACAGTTCTACTCTAACAGGGTCGCTGTGAGAATGGACACAATGACAGTGGGTTTTGGTGGTTGGTTTTAGGTTCATGGGCACCTGCACCAGAGCAGTTTCATTAAATAGATGAGACATGAGGCTGGAGTGGAGTAGGCTGAGGAGTGGGCAAGCTGTAAGGAAATGAAGGCTGTGATGGGGATAACTCTGTCAAGAAAGAAGTCTGACTGCCTAGAGGAGGGAGGGCAGTGCAGTAAGCGGGAAATCTTTTTTTTTTCTTTTTTTCTTTCTTTCTTTTTAATGGGAGAAACTAATGTTTTGACTTTGAGAGAAGAAAATAGGGTATACTGACTGTGGGGACCTGAGGAGTCAAAGAGGGATCAAGCGCATACATGGGAGACTAGCTTCAAGCTTCAAGACTTGCTACAAGAAGGAAGGACAAAAGATGTCTGCAGATGCAGGTAGGTGTTGTGGGAACTTTTTTTTCGTTGCCTTTCTTCCTTAGAGGGACACTCCTGGTCCCTCCTGGACTGGCCCTTGCCCTGTCCTCACCCTGCCCTGCTGAAGAGGAGGGACTTCTCTGATTGGTCAGTTTAAGAGCTGAAACTAGGCATGCTCTGTCCGGCCTCTTTGGCTTCCCTCTGGGATCCTGAACGTGCCATTGTCATCCAGTGGGGAGGCATAAGGCGCCCAAAGTAGCCAAGTGGCATTCTTAACTTCCAGTTCAATGGAATCACTGATGTATTTAGAGGTGGGAGCATTCCTCCCTTTGGAACTAAAGCCTCTACACCTGCAGAGCATAGGGTCGTGGGGACAGGAAGCAAAAATTTTATGAGTGGGTTACTAGGAGTAATAGTGAGTGGTGCCACTCCCATTTCCACTCCTTGATTCCTGGACCCATGAATCCTGGCTATGGGAGAAACAGCACCATATATTGGGTGCTTGTTTAGAGCATATAGAGCCTGCTGGAGAACACTGCCCCAACCCTGCAAGGTATTAGCTGGCACTGTAATTGTGTCTTTAGGAGGCCATTCCACTGTTCTATCAAGCCAGCTACTTCAGGATGATGGGGAACATGGTAAGACCAGTGAATTTCATGTGCACGGGCCCACTGCCGCACTTCATTTGCTGTGAAGTGAATCCCTTGATTCGAGGTGATGCTGTGTGGGATACCATGATGGTAGATAAGGCATTCTGTAAGTCCATGGATGGTAGTTTTGGCAGAAGCATTGCATGCAGGGAAGGCAAATCCGTATCCAGAGTAAGTGTCTATTACAGTAAGAACAAAATGATGCCCTTTCCATAATGGAAGTGGTCTAATATAATCAACCTGCCACCAGGCTGCTGGCTGATCACCTCAAGGAATGGTGGCATATCGGGGACTCGGTGTTGGTCTCTGCTGCTGACAGATTGGGCACTTCACAGTGGCTGTAGCCAAGTCAGCTTTAGTGAGTGGAAGTCCATGTCGCTGAGCCCATGCATAACCTGCATTCCTGCCACCGTGGCCACTTTGTTCATGGGTCCTTTGGGCAGTGATTGGAGTGGCTAGGGAAAGAGGATGATGGGTTTACCCAGAATGCATCATCCTATCCACTTGATTGTTAAAATCATCCTCTGCTGAGGTCACCCCCTGTTGAGCATTCACATGAAACACAAATATCTTCACTTCTTTGGCCCATTTAGAGAGGTCTATCCACATACATCTTCCCCATACCTCCTTGTCTCCAATTTTCCAATCATGTTCCTTCCAAATCCCTGCCCATCCAGCCAAACCATTGGCCACAGCCCATGAATCAGTATACAGTCGTACATCTGGCCATTTTTCCTTCCAAGAAAAGTGTACAACCAGGTGCACTGCTCGAAGTTCTGCACATTGGGAGGATTTCCCTTCACCACTGTCCTTCAGGGAGGTCCCAGAAAGGGGCTGTAGTGCTGCCACAGTCCACTTCAAGTGGTGCCTGCATATCATGCAGAACCATCTGTAAACAAGGCACGAGTTTTCTCTTCCTCAGTCAACTGATCGTAAGAACTCCCGATGAGGCCATAGATGCAGACTGAGAGAAAGAAGGTAGTGTGGCAGGAGTGGAGACCATGGGCATTTGTGCCACTTCTTCATGCAACTTATTGTGCCTTGGTGTCTTGCTCAGGTCCGATCTCGTATATACCACTTGCATTTAATGATGGAGTGCTGCTGTACATGTCCAACTTTATGACTCTGTGGATCAGACAATACCCAGTTCGTGATGGGCAGCTCAGGCTGCATGGTGACTTGGTGGCCCATGGCTAAGTGTTCAGTCCCTACTAAGGCCCAGTAATAAGCCAAAAGCTGTTCCTTAAAAGGAGAGTAGATATCTGCAGAGGATGTCAGGGCTTTGATCCCAAATCCTAAGGGTCTGCACTGTGATTCACCAATAGGGGCCTGCCAAAGACTCCAAACAGTGTCTCTATCTGCCACTGACACTTCAAGCACCATTGGATCGGCCGAATCAAATGGCCCAAGTGACAGAGCTGCTTGTACAACAGACTGAACCTGTTGCAGAGCCTTCTCTTGTTCTGGGCCCCACTCAAAACTAACAGCTTTTCAAGTTACTTGATAAATAGGCTGGAGTAGCACACACAAATGAGGTATATGTTGCCTCTGAAATCCAAAGAGGCCCACTAGGTGTTGTGCTTCCTTTTTAGTTGTGGGAGGGGCAAGGTACAGTAACTTATCCTTCACTTTAGAAGGAATATCTTGATATGCCTTACACCACAGGACCCCTAAAAATTTCACTGAGGTGGAAGGTGCCTGAATTTTTGTCAGATTAAATTGCTACCCTCTAGAATGCAAATGTTTTACCAGTAAGTCCAGAGTCATTGACACTTCTTTCTTACTAGGCCCAATCAGCATAGTGTTATCAATGTAATGGACAAATGTGACATCTTGTGAGAAGGAAAGGCTATTATTATTATTATTATTACTTAGTCCCTGTGGACTAAATTATGACATAGGGCTGGAGAGTTGATATAGCCCTGAGGTAGGACACCACTGCTTGCCAGCTGAGGGAAAACTTCTTCTGGTGGTATTTGAAACAGGTATGGAGAAAAAGACATTACCCAGATCAGTAGCTGCTCAGCAGGTTCCAGGAGATGTATTAATTTCCTCAAGCAATGAAACTACATCTGGAACCACAGCTGCAATTGGAGTCACCATCTGGTTAAGTTTTTGATAATCCACTGTCACTCTCCAAGATCCATCTTTTTGCACAGGCCAAATAGGTGAGTTGAATGGGGATGTGGTGGGAATGACATTCTTCAAGTCCTTGATGGTGGCAGTAATCTCTGAAATCCATCCAGGAATGTGGTATTGCTTTTGGTTTATTATTTTCCTAGGTAGGGGCAGTTCTAATGGCTTCCACTTGGCTTTTCCTACCATAATAGGCCTTACTCCCCTTGTCAGGGATCCAGTGTGCGGGTTCCACCAGTTGTTGAGCATATCTATTCCAATTATGCATTCTGGAACTGGCGAAATCACTACAGGATGGTTTGGGGACACATTGGACCTACTGTGAGACAAACATGAGCTAAGACTATTAACCTGACCTCTATATGCCCCCTCTCTGCCTGGTGGGACACAGTGACATTTTGGGTCCCTTGGAATTAGTGTCAGTTCAGAGCCAGTATCCAGTAATCCCTAAAAAGTCTGATTATTTCCTTTTCCCCAATGAATTTTGGGGAAGTCTGGGAGGAAGATTAACAGTATAAGATTTTGGCAGTGTAGTGGAGTCCTTCCTCAAGGAGACCCAGCCTCCCTTTCAATCAAGGGGTTGTGGATCTGTAAACTCACTGAAATCTAGGAATTGATTGAGGAACCATGACTCTATTCTGGCGATTCGAGTTAGATTGCTGTTCACTTGACCTAGAATTCATGTACTTGTACAGATCAAGTAAATATTTAGTAGGTTTTCTATCTATTTCACTCCCAGGGACACCATGACTAAATAGCCAATGCCATAAACCCATACGAGTCAGACTATTCTGATTATTGCTTTGACTCTGCTGTCCATTACAGTAACCACGCCTACCTTGTCTTTGTCGATTGAGTGCTGCCTCTTGGCCCCTACTACCACGGGCTCCAAGTTAGGTGTCTTAATTCAGTTAGGGCAGTTCCCGCTGTTAAATCTGACTTACATAAAATAGCAATCACAGCAGTCTTCAAGGATGCTGGAGCTCTGTTCACAAATTTGTCCCTCACCGTTGTGGTAAAAGGTGTGTCCTCTGGGTACTCCATGTGTGGGTCTGTGGGTCTAACCTGATAAATCCACTCTAACATGCCAATTTCCCTAAGCCTTTGGATACCTTATTCTACAACACGCCCAGGCAGGTCTGGTACTTCAGCTTGATTTAGTGTAGGCCACCAAGTAATCCATGCTTTAGTGACCCAACCAAGTAAACTACTAGATCCTTTTCTAACCTCTCGAGCTGAAACATTGAATGAACCATCTGTGCTTAGTGGACCCATATCAATAAACTCAGACTGATCCATCTTTATGTTCCTTGCACCATTATCCCACACCTTTAATAGCCATTCCCACACATATTCTCCAGGTTTCTGTTTGTACATATTAGAAAAGTCAAGCAGTTCTTTTGGAGTGTAGCATACCTCCTCCTGGGTCACACTTTGTACTTCACCTTTTGGGGCTTGCTGGGACTTAAGTCTAGTTGTAAGTCTAGAAGCCAAAATGGGTGGTGGGGATGTATTTTGAGAACATTCAGCATTGTCTTGTAAGGTATCTGCCTCAGGCAATGACTCAGGCTCTGTGTACACAGCTGAGAGATAACCTCATCAGATGGGGGTTAAAGGGCTAATGGTTTTACTGGAGAGGGTGGCTTAGCAGACAAAGATGGAGTAATCTCTTCAGATGGGAGTAAGAGGGCTGGTTCTGTTGGCAGGGTGATTCAATGGAATTTAGGGGCTCAGTGTCCCCAAATTCCTGATTATCTGCCCATATGTCCCCATCCCAAGTTTCAGGATCTCATTTCTTCCCAACAAGTGCCCTCACTTTGACTTCAGACACCACTCAAGTTTGGGATTTTGGTTGGCATTTTAATTCAGCTACTCTTACGATAAGACTCTGGGTTTGGCTTTTGGCAATATCAACTTTGTTGTTACAAGAAGTAAGGCTTTCTTTCAAGGCACAAGTGGAAACTTTGAAGTCAGGGCCGTGGTGGCACAGTGGTTAAAAGCTCAACTGCTAACCAAAAGGTTGACAGTTCGAATCCACCAGCTGCTCCTTGGGAACCCTATGTGGCAGTTCTTCTCTGTCCTGTAGGGTCCCTGTGGATCGGAATCGACATGACGGCAACGGGTTGGTTTTTGGTGTGGTTTATGCAGCTCTTGAGCTTTGACTCTGAAGCCCTGAGCTCATCTCTTTCTTTAACCACTTTGTCTAGCAAAAGTAGGGCCAACCAACCAACTTCCTTATACTTCTCATTATGACAAAATTGTAGAAAGGTATCAAACATGCGATCACCCAGTGCCTCACCTCTCATCAATACCTGATCTGCTGGTGGTGATATTTTGCATATTTGAATTGCCAACTCATGCCATGGACTAGCAGTTTCCTCTTCACTACTGGAAGCAGAGTCATCAACAACTTTAAGACTAACCAGACCTGAGAATCAATTTAGAGAAAACTCATCCTTACAATTTTGTTTCTGTAGAACCACTCTTGGTACCAAATGTCTTAGGTTGGGTTCTCTAGAGAAGCAAAACTAGTAAAATATGTAATTATATATAGAGAGATATGTACATCAAGGAAATGACTCACACAGTTGTAGGGACTGGAAACTCTCAAGTCCATGGGTCAGGCTGGAGGCTTCTGATTCACATAGCTGCAGGGGCTGGTGAACCCAAGATCGTCAGGTCAGACAGTAGGCCTCTGGCTCACAGGCTGCAGAGACCGACAAATCACAAGATTGGCAGGCAAGACAGCAGGTAAGCTGCTAACTCAAGTCCCAAGAGCTGGAGTCAGAAAAAAAGGAGCCGGCTGCAGGATCCAGAGCAAGAAAAAGCCCACGAGGCTTGCCAGAATGTCCACCTATATCGGATGCAGGACACACACCCAAGGAAACTCCCTTTCAACTGATTGGCTACTCACAGCAGATCCCATCATGGAGGTGATCCCATTATGTCAGATCTCATCATGAAGGTGATCACATCATTACACGACTGCCAAACTACATCATAACTGCCAAACCACTGAGAATAATGGCCCAGGCAAATTGACACACAACCTTAATGATCACACCTTCGTATCCTGGTGGCAACAAAACTGTATCATGTACAGTAATATTTCTCAATAATGTGCATACCAACCCCCTGGGGATCTTGTGAAAATGCAAATTCAGAGTCAGTGGGTCTGAGAGAAAGTTTGAGGGTCTTTGTTTCATATAAAACAGTTGTTGTAGAGTGGATTCCAACTCATGGCAACCCTATGTGTGTCAGAGTAGAACTCTGCTTCATTGGATTTTCAATGGCTAATTTTTTTAGAAGTAAATCTCAGGCCTTTCTTCTGAGGCACTTCATGGTGGATTTGAACCTCCAACCTTTCTGTTAGTAGCTAACTGCTTAACCATTTGCTCCACCCAGGAACCCTACAAGATCCCAGATAATGCTGATGCTGCATTTTAAATAGCAAGAACCTACGGACTATTCCCAAGGCAACTGTTGGCCTTCAGAGAATTCTCAAAGAAATTTCTCTGCTAGAAATTTTCCAAGGCTCATCTTAAAGTAACAAAAACAAAAGATACACACAGGTCTCAGGTGTATGTATCCAAATGTTGCATATTTTTCTCACTGAGTTTTGCATTCAAGGGTAATGTTTCCCATGTGGGACATTTCTGTAGCTATTTTGAAAGTGCAGTGAACAGAGCTTAGAATTTGGAATCAGAGCACTCAATTTTAGTCTCATCACTTTATTAGCTCTGTGATCCTTGACAAACTACCTTAGTTTACTCATCGATAAAATGGAACACTTCTTATTTGTCATAGGCTATTGAAGAGATCAAGTGAGATGTATAGTGCATGAATGTAGTTAGTACAACACAATGTACCACATAATGTTGGTTGTTTTTCTCAGCCAACCACTGTCAGTGACCTAGTGTCTGAAGTAAGGGAGATCTGGCTGTAAGATTTCTCTGTTAATTATCTTGTATTTTTCAGCTGATAACACTGACTGGGCAGATGAACCCCGTCAGGCCCCCAACCTAGCTTCCTGTCAAAAAGAATGGCCTTTTCCACAGGGGCATTGTTGTTGTTGTTATTAGCTGCTGTTTAGTTGGCTCCAGCTCATAGTAGTTACCTTATGTACAATAGAACAAAACATTGCCAGGTCCTGCGCCATCTTCATGATCATTGGTATGTTTTTGTCCATTGTTGTGGCTATTGTGTCAATCCATCTCATTGAGGGCTACCTTCATTTTCTCTAACCCTCCATATTACCAAACATGATGACTTTTTCTAGTGATTGGTCTTTCCTGATGACCAATGTAAGCAAGAAAAAGTCTCGCCACCCTCCCTTCTAAGGAGGTTTCTGGCTGTACTTCCTCCAAAACTGATTTGTTTGTTCTTCTGGCAGTCCATGGTGTATTCAATATTTTTCCCCAACACCACAATTTAAATGTCTCAATTCTCCTTTAAGCTTCCTTTTTCAATGTCTGGCTTTCACATGAGATGATTGAAAAGACCGTAGCTGGGTCAGGCTCGCCTTAGTCAGCAAATCGACATCTTTGCATTTTAACACTTTAAAGAGGTCTTTTGCAGCAGATTTGTCAAATGCAATATGTTGTTTGATTTTTTTTCTTTTTAATATTTTATTTATTTTGTTGTTGTTGAGCAGAACACACACCAGTTCGATAGCTTCTACATTCAAAATTCAGTAACATTGATTACATTCTTCAAGTTGTGCAACCGTTCTCACCGCCCTCTTCTGAGTTGTTTTTCCCCCACTAACATAAACTCACTGGCCCCTGAGGTTCCTATCTAATCTTTCAAGTTGCTGTTGACAGTTTGATCCCACATATAAAGATAGATATTTTTTACTAGTTAAGCTAAACTATTATTTCGTTTAAAGAAGACTTCAGGGGATATTTGGTTTAAGGTTTAAAAATTATCTCATGGCAATAGTTTCAGGGCTTCATCCAGCCTCCGCGCCTCCAGAAAGTCTGGAGTCCCTGAAAATTTGAAATTCTGGTGTGCATTTCCTCCTTGTTTTAATTTTTTTTTTTTTTTTTGTACTTTAGATGAAGGTTTACAAAACAAATAGTTTCTCATTAAACAGTACACATACTGTTTTATGACAATGGTTAACAACCCCAC
>NW_004443956.1:24600581-24602642 GCF_000243295.1 Trichechus manatus latirostris | reverse complement strand
GGCCATACTCTTGGGGTTTCTCCAGTCTCTGTCAGGCCAGTAAGTCTGGTCTTTTTTTGTGAGTTAGAATTTTGTTCTACATTTTCCTCCAGCTCTGTCCAGGACCCTATGTTGTGATCCCTGTCAGAGCAGTCAGTGGTGGTAGCCAGGCGCCATCTAGTTGTACCGGACTCAGTCTGGTGGAGGCCGTGGTGGTTGGGTTCATTAGTCCTTTGGACTAACTTTTCCTTGTATCTTGTTTTCTTCATTCTCCCTTGCTCCCAAAGGGGTGAGACAAAAGAAGTATCTTAGATGGTTGATCACAGGCTTTTAAGACCCCAGACACTATTCACCAAGGTAGAATGTAGAACATTTTCTTTATAAACTGTGTTATGCCAGTTGAGCTAGATGTTCTCCGAGACCATAGTCCCCACAGCCCTCCGCCCAGCAATTCAGTCCCTCAGAGAGTTTGGATGTGTCTATGGAGCTTCCATGGCTTTTCCTTGTACAAGTTGTGCCAACTTCCCCAGTATTGTGTACTGTCTTACCCGTCACCAAAGTTACCAATTATCTGCTGTTTATTTAGTATTCCCCCACCCATCCCATCCCTCATAACCAATAAAGATTGTTCCTTTTTGTGTGTAAACTTTTCCATGAGTTTTTACAGTAGAGGTATCGTACAATATTTGTCCTTTTGTGATTGACTTATTTCACTCAGCATAATGTCCTCCAGTTTTATCCATGTTATGATGCTTCACAGATTCATAATTGCTATTTATCATCACCTAATACTCGATTGTGTGTATGTACCATAGTTTGTTTATCCATTCATCTGTTGATGGGCATCTAGGTTGTTTCCATCTTTTTGCTGTTATGAACAATGCTGCAATGAACATAGGTGTGCATATGTCTATTCATGTGACGGCTCTCATTTCTCTAGGATATATTCCTAGGAGTGGGATTGCTGGATCGTATGGTATTTCTATTTCTGGCTTTGTAAGGAAGGGCCATATCATTTTCCAAAATGGTTGTATCGTTTTGCGTTCCCACCAGCAGTGCATAAGAGTTCCGATCTCCCTGCAACCTCTCCAACATTTGTTATTTCCAGTTCTTTTTGATTCGTGCCAGTAATACCGGGGTGAGATGGTATCTCATTGTGGTTTTAATTTGCATTTCTTTAATGGCTAGTGATTGTGAGCATTTCCTCATGTGTCTGTTGGCCGCTTGAATGTCTTCTTTGGTTAAGTTCATTTCCACTGTCCATTTTTTAATAGGATTATTTGTCTTTTTCTTGTAGAGGTGTTGGATTTTCTTGTAGTCTTTAGAGATTAGAACTTAGTCTGACTTGTAATGTCCATAAATTTTTTCCCAGTCTGTAGGTTCTCTTTTTACCCTTTTAGTGAAGTCTTTTGATAAGCCTAAGTGTTTAATTTTTGGAAGATCCCAGTTATCTAGCTTATCTTCTGGAGTTTGTGTGTTGTTGTTTATGGTCTGTATCCTGTTAATGCCATCCATTAGGGCCTCTAGTGTTGATCCTATTTTTTCTTTTATGAACTTTATAGATTTTGGCTTTATGTTTAGGTCTTTGACCCATTTTGAATTAGTTTTTGTATATGGTGTGAGGTATGGGCCCTGTTTCATTTTTTTGGCAGATGGACATCCAGTTTTGCCAGCACCATGTGTTAAAAAGACCGTCTTTTCCCCATTTGATGGACTTTGGGCCCTTGTCGAAGATCAGGTGACGTGTAGGTGGATGGATTTACCTCTGGGTTCTCAATTCTGTTCCATTGGTCAATGTATCTGTCGTTTTACCAGTACCAGGCTGTTTTGACTACAGGTAGTGCGAGTCCTCCTACTTTATTCGTCTTCTTCAATAATGCTTTACTTATCCGGGGCTTATTCCCTTTCCATATAAAGTTAATGATTAGTTTTTCCATCTCTTTGAAGAATGTTGTTGGTATTTGGATGAGGATTGCATTGTATTTGTAAATTGCTTTGGGTAGAGTTGTCATTTTCACAATGTTGAGTCTACCTATCCATGAGCATGATATGTTTTTCCATTTATGTGGATCCCTTTGGGTT
>NW_004443956.1:24562757-24599428 GCF_000243295.1 Trichechus manatus latirostris | reverse complement strand
ATTGGAAAAGAATGTGTACTTTGCAGCTGTTGGGTGTGGTCTATATATGTCTATGAGGTCAAGTTGGCTGATTGTGCCCTTTAGGTCTTCTGTATCTTTGTTGAGTTTCTTTCTAGATGTTCTGTCCTTTACTGAGAGTGGTGTGTTGAAGCCTCCTACTGTTATTGTGGAACTGTCATTTTCTCTTTTCAGTGCTGTTAGAGTTTGTTTTATGTATTTTGGATCCCTGTCATTGGGTGCATAGATGTTTATTACGGTTATGTCTTCATGATGGATCATCCCCTTAATCATTATATAGTGTCCTTTTTTGTCTTTTATGGTAGATTTAGTTTTAAAGTCTATTTTATCTGAGATTAGTATTGCCACTCCTGCTCTTTTTGTGGTAGCGGTTTGCTTGATATGTTTTTTTTTCCATCCTTTGATTTTTAATAAGTTTACATCTTTGTTTCTAAGGTGTGTCTCTTGTAGACAACATATTGATGGATATTGTTTTTTTAACCCATTCTGTCACTCTCCATCTCTTTATGGGTGAATTTAGGCCATTTAAATTCAGTGTAATTATTGATAGGTGTGAGTTGATTGTTGTCATTTTGTAGTGCTTTTTTTTGTGTGTTGCTCACGATTTCTTTGTTCCCCTTACTCTCCTGTGCTGAATTCCTTTTGTTTGTGGATTTGTTTCATTTCTTTTTTTCTTGTAGATTTTGTTTTTACTGAGACAATACGTTTTTCTTCTTTATTTTGATGAATAGTTTTGTAAACTTTCTTTGTTGTTACCTTGAAATTTACCCCTATCTTCCTAGGTTTCAACCAGTCTATTATTACTTGGTATCACCTTGCCTTTGTTTCCATTAAAGCTTTCTATACCTACACTGTTTATTCCCTCTTTTATTGTTCTGATGTTATTGTCACTTGCAGATTAACCTCTCTGGTTCCCTATTGTAAGTCTTTTGGTTTTGTATAATCCTTGGGAGTTCATTTACTAGGTTAATATCTGGCTGGTTTGATCTTGTGTCCTAGATTCAAGCTGTGGTCTGATGTTGTTTGTTCTCAAACCAAAGGCTCCCTTTAATAATTATTGTAAAGTTTATTTGGTTTTTACATTTTCCCTTAATTTCTCTTTATCTGGAAATGTCCTAATTTCATCATCATATTTGAATGAGAGTTTTGCAGGATATATTATTCTTGGTTGGCAATTTTTTTCTTTCAAGGTTTTATATATGCCATCCAATTGGCTTCTTGCCTGCATGCTTTCTGCTGAGAAATCAGAGCTTAGTCTTATTGTTTCTTCTCTGTATGTGACTTGTCGCTGTTCTCAAGCCGTTCTCAGGATTCTTTCTTTGTCTTTGGTTTTAGGGACTGTGATTATGATAAGCCTTGGTGTTTTTCTTTTGAGGTCTGTCTTATATGGGGTTTGTTGAGCTTCTTGGATGGTCAGCTTTTCATCTTTCATGATGTTAGGGAAGTTTTCTGTCAGCAGTTCTTCAATGATCCTCTCTGTGTTTTCTGTTTTCTCCCCCTGTTCTTGAACTTCAATCATTTGCAGATTTTTGCTTTTGATTGTATTCCACGTAATTCTCAGGGTTTCTTCATTTTTCTTTGTTCTTTTTTCTGATTTTTCCTCAAAAAATGTTGTATCCAAGTGTTTGTCTTCTATTTCACTGATCCTGTCTTCCATTGTTTCAAACCTCTTCCTCAGCCCTTCTATGACATTGTCCATTTCTGAAATATTGTTGTTTATCTTTTGGATTTCTAATTGCTGTTTTTGTGTGATTTCTAGTTGTGAATTTATTTTGGCATTTTGTTCCTGTATTAATTTTCTGAGTTCTTCCATTTTTTGGGTCTGATATTCCATGAATTTGTCTGCCTTTTCCATGAAATGGTCTATTTTTTCCTTATTTTTGTCTGCTTTTTGCTTCAACTCTTGGATAGCTCTGAATATTAGAGATTTAAATTCCATATCAGGTAGTTCTAGTGCCTTTTCTTCTACTGGAAAGTCATCTGATGTCATATTTTGGATGCCTACTGGAACCATCCTGTCCTTTTTTATATATGTTTTTATATTGTCTGCTGTCTTTGGGACACTCAGTAGTTTTGTTGTTGTTGTTTATTGATTGTAGATTTGTTTTGTCCTGCTTTTTGTTTTAAATTTTTTTGTCTGAGCAGGCAGGCTGTTTGTTCTTTGTTGTTTGCTTGTCTGTGGACATATTTTTCACTTCCTTGTTCAATAGGCAGGGCCAGTCACTCAGCTATGGTGCAGCAGGGCAGGTCCAGCTGACAGGAAGGGCTGGTATGGGTTGTTTATGGCATGTACTGGGGCCAACGAGGAGAGCCGGCTGTCAGTGCAGGGCAGGTTCCGGTAGGCTGTGCCTGCAGATAGGCAGGAGTGGGGGTTGTGATGTGTGGAATTTGGTTGAGTGTGGAAAAGAAGAGAGAGACGAGAGTGAAACAGGGGCAAAAAAGAAAATGTGCTGAGGGATCCTGCCATTGGAGTGGAGAGACAAGAAACTGAGAAATTAAGAAAAAGAAAAAAAAAAATAAATAATTTTTTTAAATGCCCTCCAGGGATCCCACCAGCACAGCTGCACAGATCAGGGAAGTGGCTCCCAAGCCACGCAGTACAGCCTGGCTAGAAGAGGTGGAGATGATACACACTGCCAGGTATTCAGGAGACAGGAAAAGAAGAGTTTGTGTAGGATTAGAATTATTTGTTCCTTGGATTTTTTATAGCACTCAACTTTAAAATTGTCTGAGCTTGTTGTTTTCTTTGTGGGAAGAAGTTAGTTTTTAAAAAATTTACATAAGAGTCTCCCGAGTAGACAGGTTTTCTCTTGTGTCAATTTTGATGGGTAAAATAATCTAATTTGTGGGAAAAAATTCATAATTCAATTTTTATTGGGCTAAAATAGTTCATAAAATTCTTTCCTAGACATATACACTAGAGGACTTCTTACAAATGTGCACTGTGAGACATGAACAAGTGTACTCAAAGCATCAATGTTTGCAAGAGCAAAAGTGGAAACAATTCACATTTCCTTCAACAGGAGAATGAATAATTGTGGTATGTTCATATAACTGCCATACAGCAGTGACATTGAATGAACTATAGCCACACACTTTAATACTAATGAAAGCGCAATGTGGAAGGTACATTTCAGAAACACAATGTTGAGGAGTGAATTTCAGGACAATGAATTTCAGTAACATAATGTTGAGTAAAAAAGCAAGTCACAGAAGAATATAATTTCATTTATGTAAAGTTTCAAAATGTAAAATTGTACAATGTATTGTTTATGCCTATGTATGTGATATTATATCAATAAACAAAGATAAACACAAAATTCAGACTACTTATTATGGGTGGAAGAATGGAGAGAGAATGTAAGGTTCTGCAAAGCTAATGATATAAATCAATTTCTTAAACTGAATGTTGATGTTCAAATGATATGGTCTCATCAGCATAACAACTCTATTCCCAAATGTGGTTACACCCACATGTATAGGGGCTAAGATTCCAACACACATTTTGGGGGGACACAATTCAATCCATAACAGACCCAGAGGATAGAATACTTACAGCAACAAGGACTTCTCTGGTTACAGGGGCACCGGTATCACTAAGAAGTTCAGTGGTGGTTCTCCTTTGTGGACCAAGACTGATGGTAGGAGATGCCTTTACTGAACTGGGCTCCTTCATATAACAATGGAGATAATTGGACCCTGTCTTAGGTTGAGTTCTCTAAAGAAGCAAAACCAGTAAAGCATATAAATATATATAGAGAGAGATAGAGATTTATAGCAAGGAAGTGGCTCATGTGGTTGTACAGGCTGTAACGTCCCAAGTCCCTGGGACAGGGAAGAGGCTTCTCCAAAGTCACGTAGCTGAAGGGGCTGCTGAACTCAAAATCTGCAGGCCAGAGAGCAAGGCTGTTGCTCACAGGCTGTGAAGATCGACAGATTCCAAGATCAGCAGGCAAGACCACAGGTAAGCTTCTAGCTCAGATCCTAAGAACTGGAGGTCAGACGAACAGGAGCCAGCTGCAGGATACAGAATGAGCAAAAGCCTCCAAGCCCTGCCTGAATGTCTGCCCACAGCTGATGTAGGCCACACGCCTACACAGTCCTGTTCAACTGATTGGCTACTTACAGCAGATCCCATCATGGGGGTGATCACGTATCAAATCTCAACAGGGAAGTGATCACAACATTATATGACTGTCAAAACACTGAGAATCATGGCCCAGCCAAGTTGACACACAATCTTAACCATCACAGACCCTGAAACAATAGAGACCAGCTGATGGCGAATAAGCATCAGAACTCAGGCTGGAGCACTTATACTAATGAGCAAGATTAGCGAGATAGCCAGGAGGTCCTGGCTCACTGAGAGTCATGGAAATGGCTAATAGAACATGACATCCCAAAGGCCAAAATAAATAGACATTAAGGCTCCTATTCAATTTGTACAATCAAAAGAAATCGAGGATGGATGATCAGAAAGCTGAGAGAATTTGTTGCAATAAAATCTGATGCATCTTTGCCCAGTTTCCAGACCTAACCATGTTTTCGACCTGTTTTCATTAGGTGCCATTGTGTTGGCTCTGACTCACAGTGACCCCATGTATAACAGAATAAAATATTGCTGGTCCTGTGCCATCCTTACTTTAGTAGTTGTGTTGCAGCCACTGTGTCAATCCATCTCGTTGAGGGTCTTCCTCTTTTTCACTGACCCTCTACTGCTCCAGGGACTGGCCCCTGCTGACAACATGTCCAAAGCAAGTGAGACAAAATCTCACCATCCTCGCTACTAAGGAGCATTCTGGCTGTACTTCCTCCAAGACAGATTTGTTCGTTCTTCTGACAGTCCATGGTATATTCAATATTCTTCACCAACAGCATAATTAAAATTCAGTAATTCTTCTTCATTCTTCCTTTTTCATTGTCCAGCTTTTGTATGCATACGTTGTTGTTGTTGTCAGGTGCCGTCCATTCGGTCCCGACTCATAGCAACCCTATATACCACTGAACGAAACACCTACACCATCCTCACGATCGTTGTTGTGCTTGAGCCGATTGTTGTAGCCACTGTGTAAATCCATCTTCTTGAGGGTCTTCCTCTTTTTCGCAGACCCTCTACTTTACCAAGCATGATGTCTTTCCCCAGGGACTCATCCCTCCTGATAACATGTCCAAAGTATGTGAGACGTAGTCTCTCCATCCTCGCTTCTAAGTAGCAATCTGTTTGTTCTTTTGGCAGTCCATAGTACATTCCATATTCTTCACGAACATCATAATTCACGGGCATCAATTCTTCTTTGGTATTCCTTACTCATTGCCCAGCTTTCACATGCATTTGAGGCGATTGAAAACACTATGGCTTGCGTCAGACACACCTTAGTCCCTAAAGTGACATCTTTGCTTTTTAACACTTTAAAGAGGTCTTTTGCAGCAAATTTGCCCAATGCAATGTTTCTTTTGATTTCCTGACTGCTGCTTCCGTGGGTGTTGATTATGGATGCAAGTAAAATGAAATCCTTGACAACTTCAATATTTTCTCTGTTTATCACGATGTTGCTTATTGGTCCAGTTGTGAGGTTTTTTTTTATGTTGAGGTGTAATCCATTCCGAAGGCTGTAGTCTTTGTTCTTCATCAGTAAGTACATCTAGTCCTCTTCACTTTCAGCAAACAAGGTTGTGTCATCTGTATAACACAGATTGTTAATGCGTCTTCCTCCAATCCTGATGCCCTGTTCTTCTTCAGATAGTCCAGCTTCTCAGATTATTTGCTCAGCATACAGACTGAATAATTGTGGTGAAAGGATACAACCCTGACGCACACTTTTCCTGACTTTAAACCATGCAGTATCCCCTTGTTCTGTTCCAACGACTGCCTCTTTGTGGTATATGTTCAGGTTCCTCATGAGCACAATTAAGTGTTCTGGAATTCCCATTCTTCGAAATGGTATCCATAATTTGTTATGATCAACACAGTTGAATGCCTTTGCATAGTCAATAAAACAAAAGTCAATATCTTTTTGGTATTCTCTGCTTTCAGCCAAGATCCATCTGACATCAGCAATGATATCTCTTGTTCAATGTCCTCTTCTGAATCCAGCTTGAATTTCTGGGAGTTCCTTGTCAATGTACTTGCTGCAACTGCTTTTGAATGATCTTCAGCAAAATTTTACTTCCGTGCAGATGAGGCAATTGAAAAATACCATGGCTTGAGTCAAGCGCACCTTAGTCATCTTTGCTTTTTAAGATTTTAAAGAGGTCTTTTGCAGCAGACTTGCCCAATGCAATATGTCATTTGATTTCTTGACTGCTTTTTCCATGGGTGTTTGTTGTTGATCCAAGTAAAATGGAATCTTTGACAAGTTCAGTATTTTCTCCATTTGTCATGATGTTGCTTATTGGTCCAGTTGTTAGGATTTTTGTTTTATGTTGAGAAGTAATCCATACTGAAAGCTGTAGTCTTTCATCTTTACCATTAAGTGCTTCAAGTCATCTTCATTTTCGGCAAGCAAGGTTTTGTCGTCTGCATATTGCAGGTTGTTACTGAGTCTTCCTCCAATCCTGATGCTGTGTTTTTCTTCATACAGTCCAGCTTCTCAGATTTTTTTTCCAGCTTGCAGATTGAATATGTATTGTGAAAGGATACATCCCTGACACATCTTTCCTGATTTTAAACCACAGTATCCCCTTGTTCTGTTCAAACAACTGCCTCTTTGTCTATGTACAGGTTCTGCATGAGCACAGTTGTTCTGGAATTCCCATTCTTCATGGTGTAAGCCATAATTTGTTAAGATCCACACAGTCAAATGCCTTTGCATAGTCAATAAATCACAGGTAAACATATTTCTGGTATTCTCTGCTTTCATCCAAGATCCATCTGATGTAAGAAGTGATAGCCCTAATTCTATGTCCTCTTCTGAATCTGGCTTGAATTTCTGGCAGTTCCCTGTCGATGTATGGGTACAGTCATTTTTGAATTATCTTCTGAAAAATTTTGCTTGTATGTGATATTAATTATAGTGTTCTATAATTTTTGCATTTGTTGGATCACCTTTCTTTGGAACGGGCATAAATACGGATCTTTTCCAGTCAATTGGTCCAGTAGCTGTCTTTAAAATTTCTTGGCATAGATGAGTGAGCACTTTCAGCATTGCACCTGTTGAAGTATCTCAATGGGTATTTCGTCTTTTTCTGGAACTTTCTTTTTACATTGCCTTCAGTGCAGCTTGGACTTTTTTCTTCAGTACCATTGGTTCTTGATGATATGCTACCTCCTGAAATAGTGGGACATCAACCAATTCTTTTTGGTATGATGACTCTGTTATTCCTTCCATCTTCTTTTCATGCCTCCTGCATCATTCAAGTTTTTGCCCATAGAATCCTTTAGTATTGCAACTTGAAGCTTGAATTTTTTCTTCAGTTCTTTCAGCTTGAGAAATGCTGAACATGTTCTTGTTGAAAAAGATATTTCCAATGAATTCTATCATGTAATCTCTAGCATTGTTTCTATCACTGAGGATGTATTTTCCAACTATTGATCCTTCTTTTTGTTTCCAACTTACACATTCTAATCACATGGAGCCTATTAATTAACCAGGAGGCCAGGTCCCCAAAAAGAAGGAACTGTACATGTACCCAGTCCCTTCCCAAAAGGACATATTGCCATTTACTCAGATAACTGTGCACTGGGGACAGGGAAATACCAAATGTTGTGAAGACTATTGGACCCAGGGTCTGAGTTGACATTGATACCCAGAGACCTGAAGTGTCATCATGATCTTCTGAGAGGGGGCATATGGGTTCCAGGAAGCAAATGGAATCCTGGCTCAAACTCATATCCCAGTGGTCCACTGGGTCTGTGGAGTTATAATAATGTAGAAATGCAGAAGGCCAAGTAAAGGCCTTTGAAACTGCCTCCCCCAATTCCCACTGGTTAAGATATTAAGTAAAGTGCACTATCATATCCAAGGAGGAATGGCAGAAGTTAGTGCCACCCTGAAAAATCTGAAGAATACAGGGCAATATTCTCCATTTAATATTTTACGGTGTCAGGCCTCTGCAAAAATCAGATGGAACCTGGAAGATGCAAACGTAGCCCTGATTGCAGCCACATGCCCAGACATGGTGTCTTTGCTAGAGCACATAAACATGGCCTCAGATATGGAGTGTGTGATCATTGATTTGGCAAAAAAATTTTCTATCCATATCAGGAAAAAAAAATTGGAAGCCATTCACATTCATATGAAAAAGACGAAAATATACTTGCTGGCAAGCTAACTACGTTTGGCTCCTTTCACCCTGGAAGGACCAGTGATCATTCTAACAGGAAAAAAACAAAACAAAAAAAAATCAAACCAGTTGCCATCGAGTCTATTCTGACTCATAGCGACCTCATGTGTGCAGAGTAGAAAGAACTGTGCTGCATACAATTTTCAAGGCCATGACCTTTCAGAAACACGTTACCAGGCCTTTCTTCCAATGTGCCTCTGGATGTGTTTGAATTACCAACCTTTTGGTTAATAGTCAAGTGCTTAACCATTTGCCTCACCCAGGGACTCCAATTCTAACAGAACAGAGGCATATTCTGGGTATGTGTTTGTCTTTTCTGCCCTCAGGAACTCAGGCAGCCTCACACTCTAGAAGACCTTATGGAGTGTTTGATTTATTGGCATTACATCAGATCAAGGGATATTTTATAACAAAGGAGGTGCAGGAGTGGAGCCATGACCATAGAATCCACCGGTGGTACCATATACTGTAACATCCAGAAGCTGCCGCCTGATAGTGTTGGAATGGCCTGTTAAATACCCAGTTGAAGTACCAGCTCTGAGATGGTAGTTTATGCAGGTGGGATGACCTTTGCCAAGAAGCAGTATATACTCGTATTTTTTTTAAACAGTTTTATTGAGGTAAAATTGACATCCTTACCATCCAATAAATGCATATATTTAAAATACATAACTTAATAAATTTTGACATATGTATATACCTGTGAAATTATCACCACGTGAAGATAGTGAACATACCCATCACACCCACATTTTTCCTTATGCTCCTTAGTCATACTTCCCTCTCACTCCTCTTTCCTTCCCTCACTCCACCATCAGGCAACTACAATTTGCTTTCTGTTACTGTATATTTGTTTACATTTTCTTAAAATTTTATATAAATGGAATCATATAGTATGTGCTTTGGCTTCTTTTGGTCAGTAGAATTATTTTAAGATTCATCCATGTTGTGCATATCATAGTTCATTTTTTTGTTGCTGAGTAGTATAGTATTTTATGGATATACTACAATTTGTTTATTTGCAGTGTATACTTTAAAGTGTTTACTTAGATCAGCTATCCACATCCATGAAAGCAGCAGTCAAAAAAATCAAATGACATATTGCATTGGGCAAATCTACTGCAAAAGACTTCTTTAAAGTTTTGAAAAGCAAGGATGTCATTTTGATGACTAAGGTGCTCCTGACTCAAGTCATGGTCTTTTCAATTGCATCATATGCATGTGAAACCTGGATAATGAAAAAGGAAGATGGAAGATGAATTGATGCATTTGAATTGTGGTGTTGGTGAAGAATATTGAATATACTGAGGATTGCCAGAAGAAAGAACAAATCAGCTTAGAAGAAATACAACCAGAATGCACCTCAGAGGTGAGGATAGTGAAACTTTTTCTCACTTACTTTGGACACATCATCAGGAAAAACCAATCTCTAGAAAAGGACATCATGTTTGGTAAAATAGAAAATCAGCCAAAATGAGAAAAATCCTCAATGAGATGGATTGATGCAATAACTGCAACAATGGACTCAAACATACCAATGATCATGAAGATAGTGCAGGACCAGGCAATGTTTTATTCTGTTATATATAAGATCACCATGAGTCTGAGCTGCCTCTACAGCAACTAACAAAAACAACAATACTTTAAAACAAAGATCTACATATGAAGCTGTGTCATCAAAAGGTAAAATACATGGGGCTGGAAAGCAAGGGGTGAAATCAGAAGTGGCTCCACTTACATCCTTCCCAGTGACGCTCTTGGAGAATTTGTGCTTCTGATCCCCATACTGCTGAGCTCTCCAGGTATAGAGGTTCTGGTTCAAAAAGGTAAATTCAAACCCCAAACTCTTAGAAAGTAGAAAATTTTCAGATGTTTTAAATGACAGTTTTTCTAGTTCCTCCTCCTTTAGAGTTAAGCAGGCTCTCTATCCCTTTTAAAACTTAGTTTCTAGAATATTATAATGTCAGTATTGTACTTCAGGCCCATTATGGCTTAAATTAGCGAATTGGAAGTTTATGAGGAAAAGTTAGTGGGACCTCTTTTCTTTAAAACCTTAACATGAAACATTTCAAGTAAAAACTGTTTCTAAGGTGAGAATTACTTCTCTAGGTAGCCCTCAGGATTAAATAATGAAAAAAACTACATGAAGAAATAGGTATAAAACCTTGATTTTGGGGAAAATATTTGGCATAAAATATAATGATGACTTTATGACCACTGATAACTAACTATAGTATTTTCCTTCTTTGAAAGTGAACTGATAATAATGCAAATGCCTGGTTATCTTCAATTTTATTTAACAGAAAAAGCAAAGCACCCAAAGTATCCAAAAAACCAAACCAGTTGCTGTCGAGTATGCTCTGACTCATGGTGACCCCATGCAAGCAGAGCAGAACTGCTCTATAGGGTTTTCATGGATGTAAACTTTCAGAAGCAAATCACAGGCTTTCTTCCAAGGGGCCTTCTGAGTGGGTTGGAACCTGCAAGCTTTTGGTTAGTACTGCTGCGCTTAACTGTTTGGGCCACCGAGGGACTCCTTTCTTGGATAATAGACTAGGCTAATTTTTAGAGGCACAGGAATGCTTTGGACAAGTTCTCAACTGGATTGAAGAGCCTTCAATCCCTACTGTTCCAGAATATAGCATTGGGTCAAGAATATTGTAAATGAAGTTTCATTTGGTTCATATGACCCTGATCCTACCTGTGAGTACTTATTTATAGAAGTGTCCATAAATTTGCTCCTTCCAAAATCTTTGTGGTTGCTTCTCCTAGGTTGTCTTGTTGACATCCTGAATATCTTCTACAACTAACCAGTAACTTAACTACACTTCTTTCTGAAAACAAAAGAATTTTCTGAAAAATAATTAATTTCAGCAGATAGGTCTTAAATGACTCTGCTACTAACATATTACTTTATCTGGCTATGAGTCGGAATCAACTTGATGGCAGTGGGTTTTTTGGTTAGGCTTTTTTTAAAGCAAGGAAAAATAAAGTGCTATTTCTTAGTGTACATTTCTCTATACACCCTGATGCCCAACTTCTGACTAAGAAACTCCTGTGTCCCTCCTTTGATTTCTCTCAAACATAGCACTTTGGGTAACACTGAATATGGATATTAATAAAAAGCCTGAATGAATTTGAAAAGCTCATTCAAATCTATTTTTCTTTGTAGACTTTAATTTAAAAGATCTCAGCCTTAACTAAGCTTTCTTTAGTAAGTATTCTGAAGCTATAATATGTGAGGTGAAGGGGGTTGAATTGACTCTAGTGCTTCCCAGACAAATAAGCTATCTGGGAAGATGCATAATTAAGGGAAAATGTGATTCAATTGTCCAATTCTTGCATATAGATAAAACTTGTAAGGTAGAAAAGATATCTCCCACCACTAATATGGTACGTTCAAATGGAAGCTGAGTCTTCTTTATTCCAGCTACCCTGGTTATTGCAGCATGAACAACTGCTAAATAGCAGAAACTTCCACACCCTGCTGATAAAATCAAAGCCCAGGGAAGCATCATCCTCTACTGGCTGGACTATGCCCCTAAGCTCACAACATGTTAGGGCTAGAGAGAACTTCAGTGATTAGCTTAGTCCAACCTTTTCACTACTCATATGGGTAAACTAAGTTTCGAAGAGTGAGAATAATTTCCTAAAGCCACACAACCACCTAGTGGCATTCCCAGGTTTAGAACACAGTCTTCTGCACCTGGTAGATTGGAATTTTTGCATGCACCTGTCTCATTTCGAGATTGATGATCATGAGCCAAGCACAATTATTTATGTAGCAGCTCATATTAATTATAATTCCATATTGACTTGCACTCTATACTAAACAGTGGGTCTTGCTTTCCTTGTGGAGGAAAATGAGTCACATATTCAAATTTATGTATATATTCAAAATGTATTTTGTAGTCAAACATATTTTCTCCTTTGTCTTGCTGAAAGATCACTGTTGATAAGTTTCTAGTGCAGATCATTTTCCAGAACAAAAGTAAGTAAATTTCTGAAATAAATATCCTGTGTGTGATTCAAAGCTCAGTGAGGAACCCTGTGGTAGGCTGAATAATGGTCCTCTATATTTATGTCTTAATCTCTGGAACCTGTAAATGTTACCTTATATGACAAAATATACTTTGAAGATATGGTTAAGTTTAGAGTCTTCAGATGGAGAGATTATCTGGTGGACCCTAAATGCAATCATGTGTCCTTATGAGAGGTAGAGGGAGATTTGATACACAGACAGAAGAGGTTAGGGCATTGTGACAACTGATGCAGAGACTGGAGTGATGCATCCACAAGCCAGCTGAATGCCAGCAGCCACCAGAAACTGGAAGAGAAGAGGTAAGGGATGGATTCTCCCCTAGAGCCTCTGGAAGGAGTGTGGCCCTGCCAACATCTTGATTTCAGCCCCTTTTCTTGCCTACCTATTCATAAGTATCTTTCCATGTATCATTACACATTAAATAAAAGGAGGAGTCTCCTAGCTAACATCCTGCAAGTATCCCTTCACAAAGAGTCAACCCAAAATCTCATAAATTACTGTATCCAGCCCTAAGTCCCTCCTCAAGATAGTTTCCATTGCTTCTCTATTACTGTTAAAATTCTGTCTCAATATTCTGCAATCATAATAATTCTAATTGTAAAGTTACATTGCAACCACAAAGATAGAGTAAGTGTACTTTTTCCTAATCCTCCCGCTAAGTACAACTAAAAATTCTGGATATTATACATGAAAAAATAAATAAGAAGAAGACTGTGAAATGTAGAGAGAAGATAGACCTGCTAAGGACTTTAGGACCTGAGGAACTACATGGTGGTGAGTTCCCTGGGTTTTCTTTTTGCCTCATATATCCTAAACTTGAACTTGGAAACGCGATAGGGAGCAGACAAAAAACAACAACAACAAAACCCTCTCTCTACCCAAAGGACCAGGAAAGGTGCAGCCTAGCAAGTCAGAAAACTTTTAGATAATACTGCTCTACTGCGGCTCAGGAAAAAACTATTGTCCCAACTCCACCTATGCTAGCAAAGGCCAAGTATACAGCCTAGGCTTCACCCCCTTGGACAGTAATGAAGTACCCCAAGACCTCCTGCTGGAGTGGTATCAGGAAAGGCCAAGTAGAAATCCCCTCAGTTTGTGGCATCGGTGGAGACTACATGGGGAGCCTGGACATCCATCCCAACCTGATAATGACAAGGTGTTATTAAGCCCCTCTCTGCTGATGCATCAGGGAAGGCCTAGTGGAGAGTCAGGACTTCCATCACTGTCCAGTAGTAGAGGCCGTCCTCTCCACTAGTGTCAGTGGAGGCCACATGGGAAGCAGTGGGGCCTAGTGCAGAATGAGACCTCTCATCTCTGCTCAACAGTAATGAGGAGCTCCTCTCTTCTCTCAGGAATCAGTAGAGACTGAGTGGGGAACTTGGTCTTCTACTTCCACCTGGCAGTAATGGGGCAGCACCTTTCCCCTTTGTCTGATGAAGAAATGTCAAAAAAGCCAGTTAAAACAGAAGGTTTAAATATAATCCAGAGTCTAATAACATCATAATAAAATGTCCAGGTTTCAATAAAAAGACTTGTCATCTCTAGGACTTGAAAGATCTTAAGCTGAGTGAAAAAAGACAATAACGACACTTTGAGATTAAAGGGGTGCTAGAATTATCTAACAAAAATTTTAGAGTAGCCATCATAAAAATGCTTCAATGAGGAGGCAGAGCCAACATGGCGCCACGCTGTCCTTCTACAGAAAAGATCCAAAAAACTAAGTAAAATGGATACAAACATCAATCCTGGAACTCAAAGAGTCAAATGAAGGGATAATAAAACAAAACTAAAAGATTTACAACAGGGAACCAGAGACATCAATCTGTAAATGACTACAACGTCAGAACAATAAAAGAGAGAATAAACTGTGTAGGCATAGAACTTTCAAATGCAGAGAAAGTCAAGGTGATATCAAGTAATAAAAGACTGGTTTAAACTTAGGAAGATAAGGGTAAATTTCATGGTAACCACAAAGAAAGTTAACAAACCTACTCATCAAAATAAAGAAAAACATAAAGTCCCAGTAAACACAAAATCTACAAAAATGAAAGAAAAGGAAAAAAAAAAAAAACCCCACAAACAAAAGGAATCCAGCACAAGAGAGTAAGAGGAACAAACAAAATGTCAGCACCATTAAATTTAAAAAAAGCACTACAAATTGACAGCAATAAACTCACACCTATCAATAATCACACTGAAAGCAAATGACTTAAATGAGCCCATAAAGACACAGTGATAGAATGGATAAAAAAAAGGACCTATCAATGTTCTGTCTACAAGAAGCACACTTAGACACAAAGACATATATATATATCAAAAATCAAAGGATGGAAAATATATATATTAAGCAAACAGCTACCAAAGAAGAACAGGGGTGGCATTACTAATCTCAGATAAAATAAACTTTCAAACAAAATCCAGCAAAAAAGACAAAGAAGGACATTACATAATGATTAAAGGGACAATTGGCCATAAGGACATAATCATAATAAATGTCGACACATCCAATGACAGGGCTCCAAAATACATAAAACAAACTCTAACAGCACTGAAAAGAGAAAATGACAGTTCTACAATAATAGTAGGAGTCTTCAACACACCACTCTCAGTAAAGCACAGAACATCTAGAAAGAAACTCAGCAAAGATACAGATCTAAAGGCCACAATCAACCAACTTGACCTCATAGGCACGTATAGGACACTTCACCCAAAAGCAGCAAAGTACACATTCTTTTCCAATGCACATGGAACATTCTCCAGAATATACCACATCTTAGGCCACAAAGAAACCCTCAACAAAATTAAAGACATTGAGATAATACAAAATATCTTCTCTGATCAAAACACCAAAAAAAAAAAAAAGAAAAGAAAAATTAATAACAGGAAGAGCAAGAAAAAAAAAAAAAGGAAACTGAATAACACCTTCATTTAAAAACACTGTGTAATAGAGGAAATCAAAGATGGAATAAAAAAAATTCCTAGAATCAAACGAGAAAGAAAACACATCATACGAAAACCTTTGGGACACAGCTAAGGCAATGTTCAGAGGTAAATTTATAGCAATAGATGCACACATCAAAAAAAAAAAAGAAAGGGACAAAATCAAAACATTAGCTATAAAACTCGAACAAATAGAAAGAGAACAGCAAAAAAAGCCCATAGCCACCAGAAGAAAGGAAATAATAAAAATCAGAGCAGAAATAGATGGAGCCAACATGGCAGTATAGACAGAAGCACCATGCTGATCTTCTGGAGCAAAGACTGGAAAAACTAAATAAAATAGATACAAACATCAATCCTGGAACCCTAAGTACCAAATGAAGAAATAAAGAACTCGATCAAGCACTGAATGGAATAAGAAACTGACAGAGAACAGAGAGCTACAGAGTGGAGATCCCATACCAGCTAACGTGGCCAAATTCACCATCTTGGGCTTCAGTTGTCAAAGAACTCAGACAGGGAGTACGGGAAGGCAACTTCACAGAGCTACCAGCAGGAGACAGAGCACCCGGTAACCAGGAATACACCCTTTCCCACCACCTATCCTTCTTACATCTTTGAGACCTCTGCTGCTTGCCAACAAGCTACGGCTGCTTGGCTGGAGTGACACTAGCTCACTGCTGCCAGGGTCTACCAGTCCCCCACAAGCCAGCCCAGTCAGTCTCATTTTTTTGTTTGCTTTTCTTTTGTTTCTATTTTTGTTTATTTATTTAATTGTTTGGCTTTTTTGTTGTTGCTTCTCTAGCCTCGTGCACCATCCTTTCTCCTGCTTGACAGGCTGTGATTGGTTTGGTTGCTTTTTTCTTCTTCTTTCTTTCTTTTTTTTTTTTTTTTTGGCTTTTTGTTGTTGTTGTTGCTTTTCTCTCTCTCCCTTCCTTCCTACTCTTTCTCCCGCCCAGCTAGCTCCATGTGCCATCCCCTCCCCGTCTTGACAGGCTGTGATCTTTTCAGTTTGTTTGCTTTGTTCTTTTTTTGTGTTTGGTTTTTCTTTTGTTTATTTGTTTGTTATTTTATATTTTTTGGCTTTTTTTGTTGCTTTTCTCTGTCTCCCTTCCTTCCTTCTCTTTCTCCCACACAGCTAGCCCTGTGCGCCATCCCATCCCCCTATTGACAGGCTGTGATTTTTTTTTGGTTTGCTTTGTTCTTTTTTTTTTTCTCTTCTTCTTTTTGTGTTTCTTCTCTCACTCTCTTTTCCTTACTTTCCTTTCTCCCACCCATCATTGTGCACCACCCTGCCCCTACTGGAGGGAGCATGCTGTATAGGTTAGAGAGTCACTGCACGTGGCTTCCCCAGGTCTGTGTCGCCATCACCAACTGGCTCCCTCAGGGCCACTTTATTTATTGTTTGTTTGTTTTGGCCTTTTTTTTCTTTTGTTATTGTTTCTCCTTTCTCTTTCCCTTCCTTCCTTCCTTTCCTCTATCCCATCCACCCAGCCCCATGTGCCGCCCTCAACTTCTTAGTGGGCTGTGCTCTACCGCTCAGCTAGAGAGAATCTGACACACAACCTCACTGGATCTGCACCGCCCCACAGGCCAGCTCCCTTACTGCCATATTTTATATTTTTCTTTAACTTTCCCCTCTCCTTTTCCCTCTCCCTCCCACCTGGGCCCTTCGCTGCCTCCACCCCTTCCTGACAAGTGGGGCCATGCCACCTGGCAAGAGAGACATCAGCTCGCTGCCACCCCAATTCTGTCCTGCCCCCAGTAGCTGGTGCACCCACCACTATATATTTGTTTGTTTGTTTTTTTAATTTTTATTTGTTTGATGGCTGGTTTCTTCTCTCTATTTTCCCTCTTTCCTTTCTGCTACCCACCTAGTGCTGTGCACCCCCCATGCTGCCTGTAGACAGGCTGAGCCACATCACTCAGCTAAAGAGCCACCAGTACACGACCTCACCAGGTCTGCCCCACCGCCACCCACTGAATCCTACCACATTGTCATTTTATTTACTTTCTTTCTTTTTATTTTTTTACTTCACTTTTTGCTTTTTTTTCTTTTCTTGCCTTTCTCTTCTTTCTCTTCTTTCACCCACCCACTTAGCTCTACACACTACCTCCTCTCCTTTCCCTTCTGCTTATCTGTGCCAAGTGCCAAATGCTACACCCCCAAGCAGTACCAACATGATCTCTGGGACCCTGCCCTGCACTGTCCCCAGCCCTGCCCCGTCGATCCCAGTTTGTACTGCAAACTACCCATCCTCTACTCTCCACCACCACTTGACCTGCCCTGCTGCACCACAGCTAAGTGACTGGCCCTACCCACTTGGAAAAGGTGGTAGAAGAATTGTGCCCACAGGCGAGCAAGCAATGAAACACACCAAGCCTGCCTGCCCAGACATAACCAAATTTTAATAAAGCAGGATGAAACAATCAAATCTACAATCAATAAATAAAGAAAATAATTCCTGAATGTCTTGAAGAGAGCAGACAATATCAAAACATATAAAATAATAAGAGAGCATGGCTCTAGAAGGTGACGAAAATAAAACACCTGATGACCTTCTACTAGAAGAAAAGGCACTGGAAATACTTGATAGGGAATTCAGAACTCTAATATTCAGGGTTCTCCAACAGATGAAGGAAAATGCAGACAAAGATAAGGAAAAAAGTAGACAAAATCATGGACAAGACAGACAAAACAATGGAAGAATCCAGGAAAATAATATAGGAACAAAATGCCAAAATAAATGAATAATTAGAAATCATACAAAAACAGCAATTAGAAATCAAAAAGATAAACAAGATTTCAGAAGTGAACAGCACAATAGAGGGTTTTAGGAGCAAATCTGAAACAATGGAAGACAGGATCAGCAAAATTGAGACAAATACTTGGATATCACTTTGAGAAAAAATCAGACAAAAGAATGAAGAAAAATGAAGAAACACTGAGAATGTTGTGGGATACAATCAAAAGCAAAAATTTGCGTGTGATCAGAGTTACAGAAAAGGGGGAGAAAACAGAAAACAGAGAGGGTCATTGAAGATTTGCTGACAGAAAATTTCCCTAATATCATGAAAGATGAACAGCTAATTATCCAAGAAGCTCAAAAAACCTCATATAGGATAGACCCCAAAAGGAAAACACCAAGACATATCATAATTACACCTCCTAAAACACAAGACAAAGAAAGAATCCTAAGAGCAGCACAAGAAAAATGAAAAGTCACATATAGAGGGAGAAACAAGACTAAGCTCTGATTACTCAGCACAAACCAAGCAGGCAAGAAGGAAAGGGGACGGCATACATAAAATCTTGACAGAAAAAAACTGCTAACCAGGAATAATATATCCTGCAAAACTTTCACTCAAATGGTGAAATTAGGACATTTCCAGATAAGCAGAAATTAAGGGAATACATAAAAACAAAACCAAACTGACAAGAATTATTAAAGGGAGTTCTTCCGTTAGAGAAGCAATATCAGACAACAAACAGAATCTAGCATGTAAGACAGCATCAGCCACATATCAGCCTAGATAATGAACTCTCAAGGATAAAAAAAAAACTAAAAGATTTATAACAGGGAACAAGAGATGTCAATCCATAAATGACAATGCCAGAACAATGAAGGAGGGAATAAATGGTGTAGGTATAGAACTTTCAAAAGGAGAGTAAGTCAAGCCATTATCCAGTAATAAAAGACTGATTTAAACTTAGGAAGATGGGGTAAATTTCAAGGTAACCACAAAGAACATTAACAAAACTACTCATCAAAATAAAGAAGAAAAACATAAAGTCTCAGTAAAAACAAAATCTACAAAAACAAAACAAATGAAAAAATACATAAACAAAAGAAATTCAGCACAGAAGAGTAAGAGGAATGAATAAAACTTCAGCACCACAAAAAAACTACAAAATGACAGCAATAAACTCACATCTATCAATAATTACACTGAATGTAAATGGCTTAAATGCACCCATAAAGAGACAGAGACTGACAGAATGGATTAAAAAAACAAGATCCATCAATATGCTGTCTACAAGAAACACACTTCAGAAACAAAGACATAAATTTGTTAAAAATCAAAGAATAGAAAAATATATCCAGCAAGCAAACAGCTACCAAAAAAGAGCAGAAGTGGCAATACTAATCTCAGTAAAATAGACTTTAAATGAAAATCCACCATAAAAGACAAGGAAGGACATCATATAATGATTAAAGGGACAATCCACCATGAAGACATAACCATAATAATGGAGCTCCAATGACAGGGCTCGAAGATACATGAAACAAACTAATTATACTGAAAAGTGAAATTAAAAGTTCCACAATAATAGCATGAGACTTCAACAGAACATTTTTGGTAAAGGACAAAACATCTAAAATAAACTCAACAAAGATATGGAAGATCATAGACATATATAGAACACCCCACCCAACAGCTGCAAAGTACAAATTCTTTTCCAATGCACATGGAACATTCTCCAGAATAGACCACATCTTAGGTCACAAAGCAACCCTCAACAAAATCCAAAACATTAAAATAATACAAAGTATCTTCTCTGATAACAATGCCATCAAAGTAGAAATTAACAACAGGAAGAGTAAGGCAAAAATCAAATATGTGGAAACCGAATAACACCCTGCTGAAAAACCACTTGGTAATAGAAGAAATCAAAGATGGACTCAAGAAATTCCTAGAATCAAACAAAAATCAAAACACATCATATCAAAACCTTTGGGACACAACAAAGGGGGTGCTCAGAGGTCAATTTATAGCAATAGATTCACACATCAAAAAAAGAGGAAAGGGAAAAAATCCAAATATTAGTTACAAAACAGAACAAATAGAGAACAGCAAAAGAAGCCCACAGCCACCAGAAGAAAGGAAATAATAAAGATCATAGCAGAAATAAGTGAAATTCTATTAGAATAGAATAGAATAGAAAAACTATAGAAAGAATCAACAACACCAAAAGTTGGTTCTTTGAAAGGATCAACAAAATTGACAAACCAGTGGCCAAATTGACAAAAGAAAAATGAGAGAGGATGCAAATAACCCAAATAAGAAATGAAATGAAATGGTATATACACACAGGCCCAAGTGAAATAAAAAGAATCATAACAGAGTACTATGAAAAACTATACTCCAACAAATTTGAAAACCTAGAGGAAATGGACAAATTTCTAGAAACACACTACCTCCCCAAACTAAAAAACTGAAGTTGAAAATCTGAACAGACTCATCACAAGAGAAGAGATTGAAAAGGTAATAATAATAAAAAAAAAAACTTCCAATAAAAAAATGCCCTGGCCCAGATGGCTTCACTGGAGAATTCTACCAAACATTAAAGAAGAGCTTACACCAGTACTACTCAAACTATTTCAGAATATAGAAAAGGAAAGGATACTTACAAATTCATTCTATGAATTAAGAATAACCCTGATAGCAAAGCCAGGCAAAGACACCACAAAAAAGAAAATTAGAGACCAATATCTCTCATGAATATAGATGCAAAAATTCTGAACAAAATTCTAGGCAATAGAATTCAGCATCATGTCAAAAAAATAATACACCACGACCAAGTAGTATTCATACCAGGTATGCAAGGATGGTTCAACATTAGAAAATCAATCACCATAATCCACCACATAAATAAAAGGAAAGAAAAGAATCACATGATCATCTCAATCGATGCAGAAAAGGCATTTGACAAAGTCCAACACCCATTCCTGATAAAAGCTCTCAATAAAATAGGTATGGAAGAGAAATTCCTCAACATAATATAGGGCATCTATACAAAACCAACAGCCAATATCATCCTCAGTGGAGAGAGGCTGAAAACATTCCCCTTGAGAACAGGAACAAGACAAAGATGTCCTTTATCATCACTCCTATTTAGCATTGTGCTGGAAGTCCTAGCTAGAGCAATAAGGCAAGAAAAAGAAATAAAGGGCATACAAATTGGTAAGGAAGAAGTAAAACTGTCCCTAATTGCAGTTAATATGATACTATGCATAGAAAACCCAAAAGACTCCACGAGAAAACTACAGGAACTAATAGAAAAGTTCAGCAGAGTAGCAGGATACAAGGTAAACATACAAAATCAGTTGTATTCTTATACACCAATAAAAAGAAGTACAAAAGGAAATCAGGAAAACAATACCGTTTATAATAGCCCCTAAAAAAAAAATATTTAGGAATAAATCTAACCAGGGATGTAAAAACCTATACAAAGAAAACTACAAAACACTACTGCAAGAAACCAAAAGAGACCTACATAAATTTAAAAAAAAATACCATTGTCATGAATAGGAAGACTCAACCTTGTGAAAATGTCTATTCTACCCAAAGCAGTCTACAAATACAGTGCAATCCCGATCTAAATACCAGCAGCATTCTTTAACGAGATGGAAAAACTAAACATTAACTTTATATGGAGGGAAAAGAGACCCAGGATAATTAAAGCAGTATTGAAGAAGAAGAAGAAAGTAGGAGGACTCACACTATCTGACCTCAGAACCTACTACACAGCTACAGTAGTCAAAACAGCCTGGTACTGGTACAATGACAAATACATTGACAGATGGAACAGAATTGAGAACCTAGATGGAAATCCATCCACCTACAGTCACCTGATATTTGACAAAGGCCTAAAGTCCATCAAATGGGGAAAAGACAGCCTTTTTAACAAATGATGCCAGCAAAACTAGATGTCAATCTGCAAAAAAGATGAAACAGAACCCATACCTCACACCATATACAAAAACTAATTCAAAATGGATCAAAGACCTAAAAATAAAACCAAAAACTATAAAAGTCATAGAAGAAAAAATAAGGTCAATGCTAAAGGCCCTAATACATGGCATAAATAACATACAAACCATAACTAACAATACACAAACACCAGAAGGTAAGTTAGATAACTGGAATCTTCTAAAAATTAAACACTTATGCTCATCAAAAGACTTCAACAAAAGAGATCCTACACAATGGGGGAAAAAAAATTGGCTATGACAAATCCAGCAAAGGCCTATCTCTAAAATCTACAGGAAAATCCAACACCTCTACAACAAAAGGAAAAATAATCCAATTTAAAAATGGGTAAAGGATATGAACAAACACTTCAACAAAGACGACTTTCAAATGGTTGACAGATACATGCAGAAATGCTCGCGATCACTAGCCATTAGAGAAATGCAAATCAAAACCACAATGAGATAACAGTTTACCTCGACATTACTGGCACAAATTAAAAAAACAGAAAATAACAAATGTTGGAGAGGCCGCGAGGAGATTGGAACTCTTATCCACTGCTGGTGGGAATGCAAAATGGTGCAACAATTTTTGAAAACTATATGGTGCTTCCTTAAAAACCTAGAAATAGAAATACCACAGGATCCAGCAAGCCCACTCCTAGAAATATATCCTAGAAAAATAAGAGCTGTCACACGAATAGACATATACACACTCATAGTCATTGCAGCATTGTTCACAATAGCAAAAACATGGAAACAACCTATGTGCACATCAAGAGATGAATGGATAAACAAACTAGGGTACATACACACAATGGAATACTACACAATGATAAAGAACAATGATGAATCTGGGAAGCATCTCACAACATGGATGAATCTGGGGGGCATTATCCTAAGTGTAATAAATCAGTCACAAAAGGAAGAATACTGTATGAGACCACTATTATAAAAACCCATGAAAATGTTTACACATAGAAAGAAACAATCTTTGATTGTTACTAGGAAGTGGAAGGGTGGAGAGGGAAAAAAAACTAACTAAAGAATAGATTTGTGGTAACTTTGGTGAAGGGCAAGACAGTACACAATCCTGGGGAAGTCAGCAGAATTTGATCAAGGCAAGGTCATGGAAGCTTCATATACACATCCAAACTCCCTGAGGGACCGAATCACTGGGCTGAGGGCTGGGGACGATGGTCTCGAGGAACGTCTAGCTCAATTGGCATAACACTGTTTATAAAGAAAGTGTTCTACATCCTACTTTGGTGAGTAGCGTCTGGGGTCTTAAAAGTTTGTGAGTAGCCATCTATAATGCTCCACTGGTCCCACCCTGTCGGGAGCAAGAGAGAATGAAGAAAACCAAAGACACAAGGGAAAGATTAGTCCAAAGACTAATGGACAAAAACTACCACAGCCTCCGCTAGACTGAGTCCACCAGAACTAGATGGTGCTTGGCTACCACCACTGACTGCTCTGACAGAGATCACAATAGAGGGTCCTGGACAGAGCTGGAGAAAAATGTAGAACAAAATTCAAACTCACAAAAAAAGACTAGACTTACTGGTCTGACAGTGACTGGAGAAATCTCAAGTATGGCCTCTGGGCACCCTTTTAACTCAACACTGAATTCACTCCTCAGGTTCACCTTTGACCCAAATTTTAGACAGGCTCATAAAACAAAATAAGACTTAATGGGCACACTAGGCCTTGGGCAGGAGTGGACAGGAAACCTGATAATGGGGAATCCAAGCTCAAGAAGGGGAGGGTGTTGACACATCATGAGGTTGGCAACAAATGTCACAAAACAATATGTGTATTAATTGTTTAATGAGAAGCTAATTTGCTCTGTAAACCTTCATCTAAAATACAACAAAAATAATGCTTCAATAAGAAATTATAAACACATGTGAAACAGTTGAGAAAACAGAAAGCCTCGGCAAAAAATATAAATTGTAAGGAACAAAATGGAAGTTTTAGAACTGAAAAATACAATGACTAAAATAAAAACTTAATGGATGGCTAAAAAACAGAATGAAGGAGGAGGCAGAGACAAGATGACAGACTACTCAGACGCACTAAACCATCCCGCTGCAACAACGATGTGAAAAGCCAGATAAAACAGATACAGACATCGATCCTAGAACCCTGAATCTGAAATGAAAGGATAAATTATTAGATTGGAAGTCAATGAGGAGAAGAAGAAACTGATAGAAAATGTGGAAGGAATAGAGATACAGAGTGGAGATTCCTGACCAAATGGCATGACTCAGTATTCCATCTTGGAATATAGCCAACAACTCCACATGCAGAAAGGCACCTCCACGGAATTCCGAGTAGGAGACAGAGGTACAGTGCAGACATGCCCAGGACTAAGTAAGACTATGTTTGCTGGCTGAAACTCAAGGAGGAGCCCAGACTCTCTCATGTGCTGGGTGACCAGCCCTGCATACCAGGACAAGGTTGTGAGAAATATCATGCCCACAGATGAACATGAAACAAAGCACACCCAGCCCACCCACCCAGACATAACCAAACAAACCAAAAAAGCAGGACAAAACAAAGCTACAGTGAATAAACAAAGAATATAATGCCTAAATGTCTCAGAGACAACAGAGAATATCAAAACATATAAGAAACAGGACAAGATGGCTCCAGCAAGCAACTAGAATAAAGCACCAGTTGACTTTCCATGAAAAAAAGGCACTGGAACTACCCGATATGGAATTCCAAAGTTTAATATTCAGGCCTCTCCAAGAGATTAGGAAAGAGATCAAAGAAAACTCAGACAAAATCATGGAAAATGTAGACAAAATCAACCAAAACACAGCCAAAGTTAAGGAAAACACAAAGCATTAGAAGAATTCAAGAAAATAATACAAGAACAAAATGTCAAAATAAATAAAAAATTAGAAATCATTCAAAAACAGCAATTAGAAATCCAAAAGATAAACAACAATATTTCACATATGAAAAATGCAATAGAAGGTTTTAGGAGAACATTTGAAATAATGGAAGACAGAATCAGTGAAATTGAAGACAAATTTATGCATGCCACATTGAGGAAAATCAGAGAAAAGAATGAAGAAAATCTAAGAACTCTGTGGGATAAAATCTAGAGCCTAATTTGCATGTGATCGGAGTTCCAGTACAGGGGGAGAAAATGGAAAACACAGAGAAGATCATTGAAGACTTGCTGATAGAAAACTTCCCTAATATCATGAAAGATGAAAAGCTGACCATCCAAGAAGCTCAAAAAAACCCATATAGGATAGACCCCAAAAGAAAATCACCAAGACATATCATAATCACAGTCGCCAAAACCAAAGACAAAGAAAAAACCCTGAAAGCAGCTTGAGAAAAACAAAAAGCCACATACAAAAGAGAATAAAACTAACCTCTGATTACTCAGCAGAAACCATGCAGGTAAGAAGGCAATGGGAGGATATATATATAAAACCTTGAAAAAAAATTGTCAACCAAGAATCATATATCATTCAAATATGATGGTGAATTTAGGACATTTCCAGATAAACAGAAATTAAGGAATTTGTAAAAACCAAACCAAACTTACAAAAATTATTAAAGGGAGTCCTTTGGCTAGAGAACCACCAACATCAGACAAGAACCTGAATCTAAGATACAGGTCAGCATCAGTCAAATACCAATTTAGGTAATGAACTTTCAGGGATAAAATAGAACTAAAAGATTCAACTAGAGACATCAATTCAACTAGAGACATCAATCTGTAAATGATGACAACGTCAGAACAATAAAAGAGGGAATAAATAGTGTAAGCATAGAATTTCCCAATGCAGAGAAAGTCAAGGTGATAGCAAGTAATAAGAGACTGGTTTAAACTTAGGAAGATGGGGTAAATTTCAAGGTAACCACAAATAAAGCTAACAAACCTATTCATGAAAATAAAGAAGAAAAACATAAAGTCTCAGTAAACACAAAATCTACAATAACAAAAGAAATTAAATGAAATTGCACAGACAAACGGAACTCAGCACAGGAGAGTAAGAGGAACAAAGAAAACGTCAGCACCACAAAAGAAAAAAAAGCACTACAAATTGACAGTAATAAACTCACTCCAGTCGATAATCACAATGAACGTAAATAGCTTAAATGTACCAGTAAAGAGAGTGACAAAATGTATTTTAAAAAATGACCTATCAATATGCTGTTTACAAGAGACAGACCTGAGACATGAAGACATAAATATATTAAAATCAAAGAACGGAAAAAATTTACCAATCAAACAGCAACCAAAAAAGAGCATGAGTGGCAATATTAATCTCAGATAAAATACAAAATCCACCATAAAAGACAAGGAAAAATATTATGTAATGATTAAAGGGATAACTCACTATGAAGACGTAACTATAATAAATATCTATGAACCAAATGACAGGTGTTCAAAATACACTGAAAAAACTCTAAAGGCACTGAAAAGAGAAATTGACAATTCTGCAATAATAATAGGAGACTTCAACACACCACTCTCAGTAAAGGACAAAACATCTAGAAAGAAACTTGACAAAGATACAGAAGATCTAAAGGCCACAATCAACCAACTTGACCTCATAGACATATATAGAACATTTCACCCAAGTACACATTCTTTTCCAACCCACATGGAACATTCTCCAGAATAAACCACATCTTAGGCCACAAAGCACTCCTCAACAAAATTCAAAACATTGACATAATACAAAGCATCTTCTCTGATCACAATGTCATAAAAGTAGAAATTAACAACAGGAAGAGTAAGAAAAAGACTCAAATACATGGAAAGTGAATAGCACCTTGCTTAAAAATCACTGGGTAATTGAAGATATAAAAAATGGAATTAAAAAAATTTCTAAAATCAAAAGAGAATGAAAACACGTCATACCAAAACCTATGGGACACAGCTAAGGCAGTGCTCAGAGGTCAATTTATACCAATAGGTACACACATCGAAAAAGAAGAAAGGACAAAATCAAAAGGTTAGCCCTATGACTCAATTAAATAGCAAGAGAACAGCAAAAGAGGCGTATAACCACTGAAAGAAAGGAAATAATAAAGATCGGAGCAGAAATAAATGAAACAGAGAATAGAAAAACAATAGAAAGAATCAACAAAACCAAAAGATGAATAAACAAAATTGACAAACCATTGGCCAAATTGACCAAAAAAAAAAACAGGAGAGGATGCAAATACCAAATAAACTAGATGGGGGACATAACAACAGACCCAACTGAAATAAAAAGGATCATAACAGAGTACTATGAAAAATTGTACTCCAACAAGTTTGAGAAGGAAATGGACAAATTTCTATAAACACACTACCTACCTAAACTAACAGAAACTGAAGCTGAAAATCTGAACAGACTCATAACAAGAGAAGAGACTGAAAAGGTAATTAAAAAAAAATTCCCAACCAAAAAACATCCTGGCCCAGATTGCTTCACTGAAGAATTCTACAAAACATTCAAGAAGTGTTTACACTAGTACTACTCAAACTATTTCGAACATAAAAAAGGAAGAGATACTTCCAAATTCATTCTATGAAGCAAGCATAACCCTGATACCAAAACCAGGCAAAGACACCACAAAAAAAGAAAATTACAGGCAGTAACTCTCATGAATATAGATGCAAAAATTCTCAACAAAATTCTAGCCAATAAAAATTCAGCATCATATCAAAAAAAATAATACACCACGACCAAGTGGGATTCATACCAGGTATGCAAGGATGGTTCAGCATTAGCAAATCAGTCAACATAATCGACCACATAAATAAAAGAATCACATAATCATCTCAATTGACACAGAAAAGGCATTTGATACTGTTCAACACCCATTCCTGATAAAAATTCTCAATAAAATAGGTCATTGTCATCAATCTTCCTCCGCTCTAGGAGCTTCTCAGTGCAGGAACCTTGGGTCAAATGGACTTGAACTCCTGGCTCTACTTTCTTGGTGGTATGAGGTCCTCATGTCTCTCTGCTCACTTCTTTCTTTTATATCTCAAAAGAGATTGACTTACACAACATAATCTTGTAGACTGAGTTCTGCCTTATTAACATAACTGCCTCTAATCTTGCCTCATTAACATCATAGAGGTAAGATTTACATCACATAGAAAAATCACATCAGATGACAAAATGATGGACAATCACACGATACTGAGAATCATGGCCTAGCCAAGTTGACACATTTTGGGGGGACACAATTCAATCCATAACACCTGTATAAAGACAACTACAAAACACTACTGCAAAAAAACAAAAGAGACCTACATAAATGGAAAAACAGACTGATCTATGGACTTGGGACTTTCCAGCCTCTATAATCTTGTGAGCCATTTCCTTAATATAAATCTCTCTCTCTCTCTCTCTCTCTTTCTCTGTCTCTGTATATATGTAGCCACTTCACTGGTTTTGCTTCTCTAGAGAACCCAGCCTAAGACATTTAGTACCAAGAAAGAGAAACAAAATTGTAAGGATGAGTTTTCTAAATTGATTCTCAAGTCTGGTTAGTCTTAAAAATGATGAATCTCCTTCCAGTAGTAAAGAGGGCACTGCTAATCCATGGCATGAGTTGGCAATAGAAATATGCAAAAATATCACCACCAATAGATCAGGTATCAGTGAGACATGAGGCTGGGTGATCTCATGTTTGGTACCTATTATGCATTCAATTGTGTCCCCCCAAAATTTGTGTCAACTTGGCTAGGCCACGATTCCCAGTGTTGTGTGGTTTTCCACCATTTTGTCATCTGATGTGATTTTCCTATGTGTTGTAAACCCTACCTCTATGATGTTAGTGCCCCGACATGTCTATCACTTTGTCGTACTGTGTGGGTTTGCATGTTGCTGTGATTCTGGAAGCTATGCCACTGGTATTCAGATACCAGCAGGGTCACCCATGGCATACAGGTTTCAGTTGAACTTCCAGACCAAGACAAACGAGGAAGACAGGTCCAGTGGTCTACTTCTGAAAAGAATTAAACAGTGAAAAATTATGAATAGCAGAGGAACATTGTTTGATATAGTGCAAGAAGATGAGCCCCTCTGGTTGGAAGACCCTCAAAAGACGACTGGGGAAAAGCTGCCTCTTCAAAGTAGAGTCAACCTAAATGACGTGGATGGTCAAGCTTTCAGGACCTTCATTTGTTGATGTAGCATGACTCAAAATGAGAAGAGCTGCAAACATCCATTAATAATCGGAACCTGGAATGTATGAAGTACGAATCTAGGAAAATTGGAAATAGTCAAAAAATGAAATAGAATGCATAAAGATTGATATCCTAGGCATTAGTGAGCTGAAATGGACTGTTATTGGCCATTTTGAATCGGACAATTATATGGTCTACTATGCCAGGAATGACAACTGGAAGAGGAATGGCATTGCATTCATTGTCAAAAAGAACATTTCAAGATCTATCCTGAAGTACAACACTGTCAGTGATAGGATAATATCCATACGCCTACAAGGAAGACGAGTTAATACGACTATTATTCAAATGTATGCACCAACCACTAAGGCCAAAGATGAAGAAACTGAAGACTTTTACCAGCTTCTGCAGTCTAAAATTGATCGAACCTGCAATCAGGATGCATTGATAATTACTGGTGATTGGAATGCAAAAGTTGGAAACAAAGAAGAAGGATTGGTGGTTGGAAAATATGGCATTGGTGATAGAAATGATGCCGGATATCGAATAATAGAATTTTGCAACACCAACGATTTCTTCATTGCAAATGCCTGTTTTCACCAACATAAACAGTAACTATACACATGGAACTCACCAAGTGGAATACACAGGAATCAAATCTACTACATCTGTGGAAAGATATGATGGAAAAACTCAATATCTTCAGTCAGAACAAGGCCAGGGATCGACTGCAAAACAGACCATCAATTGCTCATATGCAAGATCAAGTTGAAACTGAAGAAAATTAGAAAAAATCTACAAGATCCAAAGTACGACCTTGAGTATATCCCACTTGAATTTAGAGACCATCTCAACAATAGATTTGACACGTTGAACACAAATGACTGAAGACCAGACAAGTTGTGGAATGACATCAAGGACATTATACATGAAGAAAGCAAGAGGTCATTAAAAAGACGGGAAAGAAAGAAAAGACCAAAATGGATGTCAGAAGAGACTCTGAAACTTGCTCTTGAAAGTCCAGTAAAAGCAAAAGGAAAAAACGATGACATAATATAAATGAACAGAAGATTTCAAAGGGCAGCAAGAGAAGACAAAGTATTATAATGGGATGTGTAAAGAGCTAGAGGTAGAAAACCAAAAGGGAAGAACAAGCTAGGCATTGCTAAAGCTGAAACAACTGAAGAAAAAATTCCAGCCTCAAGTTGCAATAGTGAAGGATTCTATGGGGAAAATATTAAACGACACAGGAAGCATCAAAAGAAGATGGAAGGAATACATAGAGTCATTATACCAAAAAGAATTGGTTGACGTTCAACAATTTCAAGAGGTACCATATGATCAAAAAGAGATGGTACTGAAGGAAGAAGTCCAAGCTGCACTGAAGGCATTGGCGAAAAACAAGGCTACAGGAATTGATGGAATATCAATTGAGATGTTTAAACATGTGGGTGCAGAGCTGGAAGTGCTCACTCGACTATGCCAAGAAATTTGGAAGACAGCTAGCTGGCCAGCTGACTGGAAGAGATCCATATTTATGCCTATTTCCAAGACAGGTGATCCAACTGAATGCGGAAATTATCGAACAATATCATTAACATCATACGCAAGTAAAATTTTGCTAAAGATCATTCAAAAGCAGCTGCAACAGTATATCGACAGGGAACTAACAGAAATTCAGACCGGATTCTGACGAGGGCGTGGAACCAGGGTTATCACTGCTGATGTCAGATGGTTCCTGGCTGAAAGCAGAGAATACCAGAAAGATGTTTACCTGTGTTTTATTGACTATGCAAAGGCATTTGACTGTGTGGATCACAACAAATTATGGATAATATTTCAAAGAATAGGAATTTCAGAACACTTAATTGTGCTCATGAGTAACCTATACATAGATCAAGAGGTAGTCTTTTGCACAGAAAAAGGGGATACTGCATGGTTTAAAGTCAGGAATGGTGAGCATCAGGGTTGTATCATTTCATCATACCTATTCAATCTGTATGATGAGCAAACAATCCGAGAAGCTGGACTAGAAGAAGAACGGGGCATCAGGATTGGAGGAAGAGTCATTAACAATCTGCAATATGCAGATGACACAACCTTGCTTGCTGAAAGTGAAGAGGACTTGAAGCACTTACTGATGAAAATCAAACACCACAGCCTTCAGTATGGATCACACCTCAACATAAAGAAAACAAAAATCTTCACAACTGGGCCAAGAAGCAACATCATGATAAATGGAGAAAACATTGAAGTTGTCAAGGATTTCATTTTAATTGGATCCACAATAATGCTCATGGAAGCAGAAGTCAAGAAACCAAAAGACACATTTCATTGGGCAAATGTGCTGCAGAAGAGCTCTTTAAAGTGTTGAAAAGCAAAGATGTCACCTTAAAGACCAAGGTGATTCTGACCAAGCCATGGTATTTTCAATTGCATCATATGCATGCGAAAGCTGGACAATGAATAAGGAAGACCAAAGAACTGACACCTTTGAATTGTGGTGTTGGTGAAGAATATTGAATATACCATGGACTGCCAAAAGAATGAACAAATCTGTCTTGGGAGAAGTACAACCAGAATGCTCCTTAGAAGGAAGGATGGCAAGACTATGTCTTACATATTTTGGACAGGTTGTTGGGAGGAATCAGTCCCTGGAGAAGGACATCATGCTTGGTAAAGTACAAAGTCAGCGAAAAAGAGGAAGACCCTCGATGAGATGGATTGACACAGTGGCTGCAACAATGGGCTCAAGCATAACAACAATTGAGAGCTTAGTGCAGGACCAGGCAGTGTTTCGTTCTGTAGTGCATAGGATCACTATGAATTGGAACTGACTCAATGACACCTAACAACAACAACATGATGTTAATGAGGCAGGATTAGAGGCACTTATGTTAATGAGGCAGGACTCAATCTACAAGATTAGGTTGTATCTTGAGTTAATCTCTTTTGATATATAAAAGAAAGAAGTGGGCAGAGAAATGGTGAACCTCATTACCACCAAGCCAGAAGAGCCAGGAGTGCGCATGTCTTTTGGACCTGGGATCCAAACTAATTTGCTCTGTAAACTTTCACCTAAAACACAACAAAATTAAATAAGTAAATAAAACAACCAAATTATCCAACAATAAGAAATGATAGCATAAATTAAAAAAAAAAAGTACGGCTAGCATTATACTTAATGATAAAAGACTGAATAATTTTCTACTAAGGGACTTCCTGAGGGACCAAATTCCTTGGCTGAGGGCTCTTGAGAATATGGTCTCAGGGAACATCTAGCTCAACTGGCACGACATAGTTTATTAAAAAATGTTCTACATCCTACTTTGGTGAGTAGCGTCTGAGGTCTTAAAAGCTTGTGAACGGCCATCTAAGATACTCCACTGGTCTCACCCAGTCAGGAGCAAGGAAGAAAGGAGAAAACCAAAGACATAAGGGAAATATTGGTCCAAAGGACTAATGGACCACAACTTCCACAGCCTCAACCAGACTGAGTCCAGCATAACTAGACGGTGCCCAGCTACCACCACCAACTGCTCTGACAGGAATCACAATAGAGGATCCCAGACAGAGCTGGAGAAAAATGTAGAACACAATTCTAACTCACAAGACTTCTGGGCAACATGGCACTATAGACAGAAGCACCACACCGTCCCTCCACTGCAAAGACCCAAAAAACTAAGTCAAACAGAGATAAACGTCAATCCTAAAACCCTAAGCATCAAATGAAGAGATAAAGAACTCAGCCAAGCACCGAATGGAATAAGAGACTGACAGAGAACAGAGAGCCAGGAGAGATACGTGCAGAGGTCCCCTATCAATTAATGCAGCACGATTTGCCATCTTGGACTCCTGTAAGAGAATGGAGAACGTGAAGTACAGGAAAGAAGCTTCATGGAGCTCCCAGCAGGGGACAGAACAACTGGTAACCAGTAATATACACTCTCCCAACCCCTACCCTTCTTCACCCCCCCACTTGGCCTCCTCTGCTTCCTGTGGCCACTGTGGCTTGGCCAGGAGGCACCGGCTTCAGCCCTGTGTGGCTTGGATTCTACCTGCCCACACTGGTGGGCTTCCGGAGTATCATTTGTTGCTGGTGTTGCTTTTTTCCACTTCTTTTGGTTTCTTCCACACCTCTCACCACCTCCCCCTCCTTTCTCTCAGATACCTGGCTCCGAGTGCCATCTTTGCTTTTTCCTGAAAGGCTGTGAAACACCGCTCCACTGTGGAACTGCTTCATGGCCTGTGCCACCATGCTGGTGGGATCCCTGGGGCTTTTTTTGGTTTATTTGATTTGATTTTTTCTGTTTTGATTTGTTTGTTTGTTTTATTTTTCTTTTGTCAGCTTGGGAGCCCCTTCTAGCCAGGCTGTACTGTGTGGCTTGGGAGCTACTTCCTCAGTCTGCGTGGCTGCACAGTGGGATCCCTGGGAATATTTCCATTTTCTTTTTGTTTTTTGGTTTTTTTTTTTTTTTTCTTTTTTTTGTTTTTTCTCTTTTGCCCTTTTGGTCTTTCTTTATTTCCCAGTTTCTCATCTATCTATACTTACCTTCTCTTCCTGTCTCCTGAATTCTTGGCACTGTATGAAACTTCTAACCCTTCTAGCCAGGCTGTACTTCACAGCCTGGGAGCCACTTCCCCAGTCTTCGAAATCCCACTGGTGGGATCCCTATGGGATTTTCTTTTTTTATAATTTTTGTTTATTTTTTCTCTTTTACCATTTTTCTTTATTTTCCTTTTCCTTTTGGTTTTCTCCATTTCTTTGTCTCTCATCTCTCCACTCCAATGGAAGCTCCCCAGCTCTCTTTTTTGTTTGCTTTGGGCTTCTATTCCTCTCTCAACTCTCTTCTCTTTCCCATACCTATCTTAGCTCTACAAATCACAATCTGCCCCTGCTTCCTGCCTACCTGCACTGTGCACTGAACATCACGCCCCAGAGCAGCATAGGCATGGCCTACCGGAACCTGCCCTGCACTGATTCCCAGCCTCCCCTCTTGGTCCTAGTAAATGCCACAAACAGCCCATCCCAGCAACTTCCTTTCAGCTGGACCTGCCCTGCTGCATCATAGATAAGCAACTGATCCTGCCCATTAGACAAGGAGCTGAAAAGTATCATGCCCACAGACAAGCAAACAACAAAGAATGCACAGCCTGCCTACTCAGATATAAACAAATAAAACAAAAAAGCAGGATGAAAAAAATAACTCTACAATCAATAAATGAGGAAAATTACTGTATGTGCCAAGGACAGCAGATAATATCAAAACATATTTTTAAAAAAAAACAGGACAGGATGGTTCCAGTAGGAGTCCAAAATAAAACCACAGATGAGTTCCCAGTAGAAGAAAAGGCACTAGAATTATCTGATATGGAATTCAAATCTCTAATATTCGAAGTTATCCAAGACTTGAAGCACAAAGCAGACAAAAATGAGGAAAAAATAGACAAATGCATGGAAAAGGAAGACAAAGTCATAGAAATTACAGACCAAAATAATGGAAGAATTCAGGAAAATAATACAGGAAAAAATGCCAAAATAAATTCACAACTAGAAATCATACAAAAACAGCAATTAGAAATCCAAAAGATAAACAACAAGATTTCAGAAATGGACAGTGTCATAGATGGTTTGAGGAGCAGTTTTGAAATGATGGAAGACAGGACAAGTGAAATAGAAGACAAAACTTGGATACAACTTTGAGGAAAAATCAGAAAAAAGAACAAAGAAAAATGAAGAAACCCTGAGAATTATGTGGGATTCAATCAAAAGCAAAAATTTGTGAGTGATCAGAGATCCAGAACAGGGGGAAAAAACACAAAACACGGAGAGGATCATTGAAGAACTGCTGACAGAAAACTTCCCCAATACCATGAAAGATGAAAAGCTCACCATCCAAGAAGCTCAACGAGCCCCATATAGGATAGACCCCAAAAGAAAATCACCAAGGCATATCATAATCACACTCACTAAAACCAAAGATAGACAAAGAATACTGAGAGCAGCTCGAGAAAAACAAAGTCACATACAGAGGAGAAATAACAAGACTAAGCTCAGATGATTCGGCAGAAACCATGCAGGCAAGAAGGCAATGGGATGACATATATAAAACCTTGAAAGAAAAAAAATGCCAGCCAATAATAATATATCCTGAAAAACTCTCATTCAAATATGATAGTGAAATTAGGACATTTCCAGATAAACAGAAATTAAAGAACAATGGAAAAACCAAACCAAACTTACAAGAATAATTAAAGGGAGTCCTACGGTCTGAGAACAAACAACATCAGACCACAGGTTGAATCTAGGATGCAGGATTGTACTAGCCAGATACCAACCTAGGAAATGAACTCTTAAGGACTATCTAAAACCAAAAGAATTACAACAGGGATCCAGAGAGGTTAATCTGTAAACAACAACAACATCAGAACAATTAAACAGTGTAGGTATAGAACCTTCTAATGGAGAGGAAGGCAAGGCAATACCAAGTAATAAAAGACTAGTTCAAACGTAGGAAGATAAGGGTAAATTTCAAGGTAACCACAAAGAAATTTAACAAACCTACTCATCAAAATAAAGGAGAAAAACATAAAGTCTCAGTAGAAACAAAATCTACAGAAACAAAAGAGATGAAAAAAATCCACAAACAAAAGGAACTCAGCACAGGAGGGTAAGAGGAACAAAGAAACATCAGCACCACAAAAAAAAGCACTACAAAATGACAGCAATAAACTCTCATCTATCCATAATTACACTGAATGTAAATGGTCCAAATGCACCCATAAAGAGACAGAGAGTGACAGAATGCATAAAAAAACAGGATCTATCAATATGCTATCTATAAGAGACACACGTTAGAAACAGATGTAAATTTATTAAAACTCAGACTCAATTGAAATAAAAAGGATCATAACAGAGTATTATGAAAAACTATACTCCAACAAATTTGAAAACCTAGAGGAAATGGATATACTTCTCAAAACACATTACCTACCCAAACTAACACTAAGTGATGTTGAAAATCTCAACAGACCCATAACAAGAGAAAAGATTGAAAGGTAATTAAAAAAAAATAAATTCCCAACAACAAAAAAAAACTTTGGCCCAAATGGCTTCACTGAAGAATTCTACCAAACATTCAGAGAAGAGCTTACACCAGTACTACTCAAACTATTTCAGAACATAGAAAAGGAAGTGATACTTTTGAATTCATTCTATGAAACCAGCATAAGCCTGATACCAAAACCAGGCAAAGACGCCACAAAAGAAGAAAACTACAGACCAAGATCTCTCATGAATATAGATGCAAAAATTCTGAACAAAATTCTAGCCAATAGAATTCAGCATCATATCAAAAAAAACAATACACCACGAACAAGTGGGATTCGTACTAGGTATGCAAGGATGGTTCAACCTTAGAAAATCAATCAACATAATCCACCACATAAATAAAAGGAAAGAAAA
>NW_004443956.1:24552035-24561686 GCF_000243295.1 Trichechus manatus latirostris | reverse complement strand
ACCTAAATATAAAGCCAAAAACTATAAAGTTCATAGAAGAAAAAACAGGACCAATGCTACAGGCATTAACTGGATACAAACTATAACCATCAACACACAAACCCCAGAAGATAAGTGAGATAACTGGAATCTTCTAAAAATCAAATACGTATGCTCTTCAAAAGACTTCACCAAAAGAGTAAAAAGAGAACCTACAGACTGGGAAAAAAGTTTTGGACAGTACAAGTCAGCCAAAGGTCTAATCTCCATAATCTACAAGACAATCCAACACCTCTACAACAAAAAGACAAACAATCCTATTAAAAAATGGGCAAAGGAAATGAACAGACACTTCACCAAAGAAGACATTCAAGCGGCCAACAGACACATGAAGAAATGCTCGCATTCACTAGCCACTAGAGAAACGCAAATTAAAACCACAGTGAGATACCATCTCACCCCGGTATTACTGGCACGAATCAAAAACACTGGAAATAACAAACGTTGGCGAGGCTGCGGGGAGATCGGAACTCTTATGCACTGCTGGTGGGAATGCAAAATGGTACAACCATTTTGGAAAATGATATTGCATTTCCTTAGAAAGCTAGAAATAGAAATACCATATGATCCAGCAATCTGACTCCTAGGAATATATTTTAGAGAAATAAGAGCCATCACACGAATAAACATATGAACACCCATGTTCAATGCAGCATTGTTCACGATAGCAAAAAGATGGAAACAACCTAGATGCACATCAACAGATGAATGGGTAAACAATCTATGGTACATACACACAATGGAGTATTATGCAACAATAAACAACAATGATGAATCTGTGAAGCATCTCATAACACTGATGAAACTGAAGGACATTATGCTGAGTGAAATAAGTCAATCACAAAAGGACAAATATTGTATTAGACCATTACTGTAAAAAGTCATGAAAAGGTTTACACATAAAAAGAAACAATCTTTGATGTTTATGAGGGATGAGGGGGTAGGAGGAAGAAATACTAAATAGACAATAGATAAGTGGTAACTTTGGTGAAGGGTAAGACAGTACACAATACTGGGGAAGCCAGCGCACAACTTGTACAAGGAAAGGTCATGGAAGCTCCATAGACACATCCAAACTTCCTGAGGGACTGAATTGCTGGGCTGAGGGCTGTGGGGACTATGGTCTCGGGGAACAACTAGCTAAATGGGCATAACATAGCTTATAAAGAAAATGTTCTACATTCTACCTTGGTGAGTAGCTTCTGGGGTTTTAAAAGCTTGTAAGCAGCCATCTAAGATACTCCACTGGTCTCACCACTTTGAGAGCACGGGAGAATGAAGAAAACAAGATACAAGGGAAAGATTAGTCCAAAAGACTAATGGACCACAACTACCACAGCCTCCACCAGACTGAGTCCAGTACAACTAGATGGTGCCTGGCTACCACCACTGACTTTTCTGACAGGGATCACAGCAAAGGTTCCTGGACAGAGCTGGAGAAAAATGTAGAACAAAATTCTAATTCACAAAAAAAGACCAGACTTACTGGCCTGACAGAGACTGGAGAAACCCGAGAGTATGGACCCCGGACACCCTTTTAGCTCAGTATTGAACTCAACTCCGATGTTCACCCTTCAACCAAAGATTAGACAGCCCTATAAAACAAAATAAGACTAATGGGGCACAACAGCACAGGGACAAGGACTAGAAAGCAGGAGGCGACAGGAAAGCTGGTAATAGGAACCCAAGGTCGAGGAGAGTGTTGACATGTTGTGGGGTTGTTAACCAATGTCATAAAACAGTATGTGTATTGTTTAAGGAAAAGCTATCTGTTCTGTAAACCTTCATCTAAAGTACAAAAAAAAAAAAAAAAAATCTAACTCACAAACACACACACAAAATACCAGGTTTATTGGTCTGATAGAGACTGGAGAAATCTCGAGAGTATGGCCCCCGGACTCCCTTTCACTCAGTAATAAAGTCATTCCTGTAGTTCACCACTTAAGCAAAAGATTGGACAGACCCATAAAACAAAATGAGACTAAATGGGCACACCAGCTCAGGGGCAAGAACGAGAAGGCAGTAGGGGACAGGAAAGCAGGTAATGCGGAACCCAAGGTGGAGAAGGGGAGAGTGTTGACATGTCATGGGGTTGGCAACCAATGTAACAATATTTTTTATTTAAAAAAAAAACCACTTACAGCTAGCATTATACTTATTGATAAAAGGCTGAATGCTCTTCTCCTAAGATTAGGAACAAGGCAAGGATGTCCACTCTCACCACTCTTATTCATCATGGTATTGGGAGTTCTAGTAAATGCAATAAGACAAGAAATGTTCTAGTCAATGTTCTAAGGCATCAAGGCATACAGATTGTAAAGGAAGAAATAAAATGGTGTATATTTGCAGATGACATGATTGTCTACCTAAAAAATACCAAGAAATACACAAGAAAACTCCTAGAATTAATAAGTAATCTCAGCAAGGCATAGGATTGCTAGGTCTTCTTAGTGAATTTAATATTAACATACAAAAATCAATTGTATTTGTATATACTAGCAATGAACACATGGAAAACAAAATAAAAAATACTAGACCATTTATAATTACTGAAGAAAGGAAATATTTAGGTTTAAATATACAAAACATAAAGGACTTGTACACTAAAAACTTCAAAATATTGATGAAAGAAATCAAAGAAAAACTTAATTAGAGAGACATATTGTGTTCATGGATTGGGAGACGACTCAACATAGAAAAGATAGCAATTCTCTCTAAATTGATATACAGTTTCGACACAAATTCATATCAAAATCTTAGCAAGATTTTTGTAGATATATGGGTAAAACTCTTCTAAAATTTATATGGAAAGCCAAAGGAACTAGAATAGCTAAAACAATTTTGGAAAATAAGAATAAAGTTGGAAGATTCAGTCTACTCAGTTTCAATACTTATTAGTCTTCAATGGTGTTGGCAGAAAAATAGACACATAGCTCAATGGAATAGAATAGAGGATTCAGAACTAAAGCCACACAAATATGCTCAACTTATTTTTGACAAAGGTCCAAAAGCAATTCAATGGAGAAACGATAGCCTTTTCAACAAATAGTGATGGAACAATTGAACATCCATAGGAAATAAGCGTGTGAAAAAATGTTCATCATTAGCCCTTAGGGAAATGCGAATTATAACCACGAGACATCACTACACACTTATCAGAATGGCTAAAATAAAAATTAGTGACCACATGAAATGCTGTCAAGAATGCTGAAATTTGGATCATTTATACATTACTAGTGGGAATATAAAAATGTGCAGCCACTCTGGAAAACAGTTTTGCAATTTCTTTAAAAACTAAACATGCAGCTACCATATGATCTAACAATTACACTCTTTGGAATTCATGCCAGGGTAATGAAAACTTATATTCATACAAAAACCTGTACACAAATCTTCATAACCACTTTATTGTAATAGCCAAAACCTGGAAACAACCTATATGTCTGTCGATAGGTGAATGGATAAAATGTGGTCCATCCATACCATGGAATAGTACCTAGTAATCAAAACAAACCAACTTGAATACAAGCAACTACTTGAATGAATCACCAAGGAATTAGGCTGAGTGAAAAAGCCAATCCCAAAAGGTTGCATGCTGTATGATTCCATTTATGTAACATTCTTGAAATGACAATACTGTATAAAGGGTGTCATAGTTATCTAGTTATGCTATAACAGAAATAACACAAGTTGGTGGCTTTAACAAACAGAAATTTATTTTCTCACAGTTTAGGAGGCTTCAAGTCTAAAATCAGGGTGCTGACTTTTAGGGGAAGCCTTTCTCTGTCTGTCGACTCAGAGGAAGGTCTTTGTCTCTCAGAGTTTCTGCTCCTGGTCGATCTTCTTGTGGCTTGGCATCACTCTTCCCTCATCTCTGCTTTCCTCACTTGCTAGTTTAATCTGTTACATCTCAAAAGAGACTGACTCAGGTTACACCCTAATTCTGACTTATTAACATAACAAACACAACTCATTCACAAATGGGTTTATAACCACAGGCAGAAGTTAGGATTTATAACACATATTTTTGGGGGACACAATTCAATCCATAACATTCCACTCTTTGGCCCCCCAAAATTCATATCCTTGCCACATATAAAACACATTCACCCCATCACATCATCCCAAAAGTCTTAAATCAACTCCAAGTTCAAAATCTCATCTTCTGAATCATCAAAATCAAATATGGGTGAGATTTTAGGCACATTCCATCCTGGGACAAAATTTCTCTTCATCTGTGAACCTGTGAAATCTAGACTACAGGTTGTCTATTTCCAAAATACAATGGTGGAACAAGCACAAGGTAGACATTTCCATTGCAAATGGGAGGAGCTGGAGGGAAAGAAGGGATAATAGACATCAGGCAAGTCCTAGACCCAACAGAAAAAAATTACATTAGCTCTCAAGGCTTGAAAAGAATCCTCTCTTCTCTGAGACCCTCTAGGCAATGGTCCTGCACTCCACACTCTGGATGTTGACCATGGCTTCTGGATTCTGGGTGGAGGCCCCTCAGCCCTAGGCTTCAGCTCTTCCTTCCATGCCCACTGGGACTGCAATTCTGCTCCCTTGCCTTTGGGCGGCCCCATTATCCTAGTCCATCTGAGAGGTGACCCCACTTCCTCAGCCCTGGCAGGCTTTGTTCTTTTGCCTTTGGGCATGCAGCTCTGCCCCCTCAGCTTTGGGTAATGGCCTCATCCCCCTGACACACCTTAATGGCAGCCCCACATTCTGGAACCAAGTTGTCAAAGATTCTACTCTTTGAAACTGTGACCCCACCCTTTGAGATCCAGGAAAACTTGGCCCCACCCTTTGAAATCCCAGAGGCCATGGTCCCACTCTTTGAGACCGAGGCAGCTTTGCTTCTGTGCTCCTTCCAACAGTTCTGCTGATCTCTGAGCTTCTCCAGGGATGATCCTTTTCTTAGAGGACAATAGATGTACCTCTTTTGTCTTGTTTCCTGCCTGTAGAGTTCCAAGAGGCAGACAGCATTCTTCCCTTTCATTCTTTCTCTGTCCCCTTCAGCCTAAACTGATGGGTTTTCTGCTGTGGTAGTTGGTTAGATCCATCAGTCACAAGCTTAATCTTTTTAAAAAAAGTTTGTGTAGCCACATCTTTGGCGAAAATTCTAGAACACGTATCCTTAGTTTGCACAACAGAATTTTACAAATCTTTAAGTTTTGTTTTCATTTTGCACAGCTCATTTTTAAGTCTATCTCTTTCCTCTTGCATTTTACCATAAACAGCAAGGAGAAACCACGAGACCCCTTTAAAATCTTACTTAGAAATCTTGTCAGCCAGATATTCAATTTCATCACTTACAAGTTCTACCTTCCACCAAACATTTGAACATAATTCAGAGGAGTTCTTTGCCACTGTATAAAAAGCACTGCCCTTCTTCCACCCATTGTTTTCTTTTAAAGCCTCACCAGAAGCACATTTAACGTCCATATTTCTAGCAGCCTTCTGTTGCTGGCACCATATGTATTCCCTAAGATGATAGGGACTTTCTCTATAGCTCTCCTCACTTCTCTTCTGAGCCCTCATCAGAATCGACTTTGATGTCCATACTTCAGCCAACAGCCCTTTCAAGGCAATCTAGGCTTTTACTATTAGGCACCTTAAAACTCTTCCAGCCTCTATCCATTGTACAATTGCAAAACTGCTTCCACATTTTAGGTATCTGTTAGAGCAGCATCCCACTCCGGGTACCAAATTCTGTCATAGTTATCTAGTGCTGCTATAACAAAAATAGAACAAGTGGGTAGCTTTAACAAACAGAAATTTATTTTCTCACAGTTTAGGAGGCTTCATGTCTGAATTCAGGGTACTGGCTCTAGGTAAAGACTTTCTCTGTTGGCTCAGGGGAAGGTCCTTGTCTCTTTGAGTTTCTGCTCCTGGTCTATCTTCATGTAGCTTGGCATCTCTCTTCCCCCACCTCTGCTTCTCTCGCTTGCTTGTTTAATCTTTTTTATATCTCAAAAGAGATTGACCTCAATCCTGACTCATTAACATAATAAACATAATCTAATCCTCATCCACATAACCTAATTTTTCCTCATTAACATGACAAACACAACTCATTTACAAGTGGGATTATAACCACTGGCAGAAGTTAGGATTTACAACACATATTTTTGGGGGACACAATTCAATCAATAACAAATGGAGAACAAATTAATGGTTGTCAGGAATTAAAGGCGGTGAAGAAGGGGAGAGGAGACAGGAAGATAGTGGATATGACTATAAAAGAGCAATGTGAGGTATGCTTGTACTATCAATCAAAGGTGCGTGAAAATCTACCATTATGCTTGTTCTTTATTTCACATTTTAGTTCAATTTTTGCTATACATACATATATATGTGTATATATATGTGTGTAAGTGTATGTGTATATGTATATATATATATATATACATACACCAAAAAAAAATCAAACTCATTGCCATCGAGTCGATTTCAACTCATAGCAATCCTATAGGACAGAGGAGAACTGCCCCCATAGGGTTTCCAAGGAGCAGCTAGTGGATTAGAACTGCTGACCTTTTGGTTAGCACCCATGCTCTTTACCACTGTACCACCAGGGCTTTAACAAACAGAAATTTATTTTCTCACAGTTTAGGAGGCTACAAGTCTGAATTCAGGGAGCCGGCTGTAAGGAAAGGCCTTCTGTCTTGGTTAGCTCTGGGGGAATGTCCTTGTCTCTTTAGCTTCTATTTCTTTGCTCCTTGGTGATCTTCATGTAGTGTGGCATCCATCTTCCCCCATCTCTGCTTCTTTTCTTCCTTGCTTAATCTGCTCTTTTTATATCTCAGAAGTGATTGACTCAACACACACCCTACACTAATTGCTTTATGTATTTTAAAGATGTTATTAGGTACATGCAATTTTAGGATTATTACATCTATTTGGTGAGATAAATCTACCTTCTTTATCTTTAGAAGTGCTTTTTGCTTTAAAGCCTATTTTTGCTGTTGCTATAGTAAGACTAACTTTTGGTTAGTGTTTGTTTTGTCTATCCTTTTACTTTCAGCATTTCTGTATCCCCATATTTTAGATGTGTTTCTTAAAAATGGAATATTATTATGTTTTTAAAATCCAATTTTTATCCACTTATGCTTTTATATAGACTAACTAGCTTCTTAAATTTAATGTAATATTGATAATAAACCCAAACTCACTGCCATCGAGTCGATTACAACTCATAGTAGGACTGCCCCATAGGGTTTCCAGGGAGAGGCTGGTGGATTCAAACCACTGACCTTTTGATTAGCAGCCAGGCTTTTAACCACTGTGCCACCAGGGCTGTATATTGATAATAGCATTAAAAATATCATCTTACTACGTGCTTTCTTGTTTTCCTCCATGTTCTATGTTCTTTTTTTTCTTTTTGCCCTCTTTTGAACTTATTACTTTTTATTTCATTTTATCCTCTATTCGTTTGGAAGTTGTATCTTCTTTTACTACTCTGTAAAAGGTTCTCCTGAAAATTACAATGACCATCCTTGACTTATGAAAGTGATAATTGGTACTTTTATCCTTTACCTGGACAAATGAAAGATTCTTTAGCCAACCCTATCTTGACTTGTGTGCTGTTGTTGTATTTTATTTTGATTCTACATTACATTAACCCCCACAAGATATTATTATTATTATTGCTTTATACATTTAGTGTTTTTTTAACACGTATTCATATATTTGCTGTTTTCCTTGCTCCTCATTGTTTCCTGCATTTATGATCTTCTATTTGGGACGATTTTCGTTTTGCCTGAAAAAAATCTTTTAATATTTCTTTTAGTGTGGGTCTGTGGGTGATAATTCTCTGTTTTTGTGGTTGATGTTTATATAAAAGTATTTATTTCATTCATAAAGGATTTTTTTTTTCTGGTATGGAACTTCAGGCTGGCAGTTGTTTTCTGTCAGTGTTTTGAATATATAATTCTGCTGCTTTCTAGTTTCCATCGGGGTTGTTGACAAACCATCTGACAGTTCATCTGTTCCTCTTTTGAAGGTAGTCTGTTCCCATTACCTCTACCTCATTCCCCTGCTACTTTTTTTGATGTTCTCTTTGTCAGTTTTATGCAGTTCCTCTATGATGTGTCTTTTTTAATCTTTTTAAGGTTTCCTTGGATTTCTCAGATTTGTGGACATAGCCTTTTATGAGTTATGGAAAATACTGGGTAATTATTTTTTTCAAAATACTTTTTATCCATTCAGTCTCTCCACTCCTTCTAGGATAATAATGAAGTGTATCTTAGACCATCTCACTGGACCTGCTCTGTTTCTTACTTGCCTGTTTTTTTTTTTTAAACACTCTTTGCCTTCCCATGTTTTATTCTAGATAGTTTCTTCTGACAGTCATCTAATTCATGAAATGCCTCTTCATCTGTGTTTAATCTTTTCAAAATATCCTCAGAGTTCTTAATTGCAGTTGTATTTTTCATTTCTAGGATTTAGAATTTTTCTTCTGATCTGCAATGTCACTTTTTTTTTTTTTTTTTTAGTTTTTAGTTCTTTGCTGAAAATGTGACATTCAACTTTTTATCTCCATAAGAATAATAAGCACTGTTAAAACAACAATAGTCTCATCTGGTAATTTGTAATACAATCTTCTTAAAAAGCTGTCTTGACACGGTTTTGAGTCCCTGTCTGTAGGCTGGTCCATTTCCCTTATTGAGCAGCAGATTAAGTCCACTCTCCATCCACTCCCCTTATCAGGGTCTCACACTTCAGGCCACTATGCACCTACCCTAATTTCCCCAGAGCCAGGTACCCAACAACTAGGGACAGTCCTTATGTCTCCTGAGCTTGAATTACTCAAAATGCCCAGAAAGTCTACGAAACCTGGCTAACCCTACCCTGCTTGCCATACATAAGTGTCTCCTACAATTTCAGCTTGTTATTACCTCGTCTTCAGGTCATGGCATACTGTGCCTCCCTGTATCTGAGAACTGTGACTATAATAAAACTAGTTACTTTTCATGGCTTCCCTGGCTTCTATTTCCAATGTTACAATGACTTATCATGCCACAAATTTGTTAGAGCATAATTGCACTATCTGTGGGCCTATTTCTATTATTTGTTCTCTATACTGGTTTTTATTTATGTTTCCTGTCTCCTCATGGTCAGATTATCTTTGATTTTGAGCTGAGTGTCGTCTTTGAAAAATAATTTGATGTCTTTTAAAGAGGATTTTTGTTCCTTAGGAAACTAGCAATCCAAGAACTTTTTAATGTCATTTCAAGATTTGAGACTTTTGGGGCCTCTCAGATAATTTGAAACCAGTCTGCAGTCCATGTAAGAGTGATTTACTAGGACTGCCCTCCTCCCTGTCCTTGGGAGCTCCAGATTAATTTTTGTTCTTCTGACTATGTAAGGCTGTCAAAAGTACTGGCCAGTCTCTCATATGCTTCCTCTGGATCAGCAAAATTTCCCATCCCCCAGCAAAAGTGACCAAAATATATATATATACGTTTTTTCCACTGTTATTCTTTTTTTAATTGTACTTTAGATGAAGGTTTACAGAACAAACTAGCTTCTCATTAAACAGTACACATATTGTTTTATGACATTGGTTAACAACCCCACGACATGTCAACACTGTCCCTTCTCAAC
>NW_004443956.1:24549973-24551612 GCF_000243295.1 Trichechus manatus latirostris | reverse complement strand
CATTAGTCCTTTGGACTAATCTTTCCCTTATGTCTTCGGTTTTCTCCTTTCTTCCTTGCTCCTGACGGGGTGAGAACACTGGAGTATCATAGATGGCTGCTCTCAGGCTTTTAAGACCCCAGACACTACTCACCAAAGCAGAATGTAGAACATTTTCTTTATAAGCTATGTTATGTCAATTGAGCTAGATGTTCCCCAAGGCAAAAGTGGCCCAAATATTGATTTAACTCTCTAAGTGTTTCATCTTCTCCTGAATCTTATAACTAACTTGTTAGCTTTTGATACTGTTAAAACGATGCATTTGCATTTCATTCAGTTCTATTAATTGTCTTTAGCAGGAGTACAGATTGGTCTGAATTACCTAGTTTGTCATTTCCAGAAGCAAGAGTTCCTGCCCTAGTTTCTGTCCCATGTGAATTTTAGAATTTGTTTATCAAATGCCATGACAAACTCCATTGGGATTTTAATTGAGATTACATTAAATTTATAGACAATTGGAAGAAGTGGACATCTTTCCAAGTGGTATCTCTTCTCATGCATGAGCATGGTATCACTCCAATTAGTCTCTCTCTCTTTTTTAAAAAATATTGTTATGGATTCACTTGTGTCTCCCAAAAATGTGCGTCAACCTGGTTAGGCCATGATTTTTCCAGTGTTGTATGACTGTCCACCATTTTGTGATCTGATATGACTTTCCTATCTGTTGTAAATCCTACCTCTATGATGATATTGAGGTGGGATTAGCTGCAGTTATGTTAATGAAGCAGGACTCAATCTACAAGATTAGATTGTATCTTAAATGAATCTCTTTTGAGATATAAAAGAGAGAAGTGAGCAGAGAGACATGAGGACCTCATATCACCAAGCAAGCAGCTCCAGGAGAAGAGTGCTTCCTTTGGACCTGAGGTTCCTGTGCGGAAAAGCTCCTAAACCAGAGGAAGATTGATGACAAGGACTTTCCTCCAGAACTGACAGAGAGAGAAAGCCTTCCCGTAGAGATGATTCCCTGAATTTAGACTTCTAGCCTCCTAGAATGTGAGAAAATAAATTTTTCTTTGTTAAAGCCATCCACTTGTAGTATTTCTGTTATAGTAGCACTAGATGTCTGAGACAAGTATGCTTCAAGAAAGTTTTATGTTTTTTTCCCCATAGATGTCTTTCTATTTTTTTTTAATGTTTATTACTAAGCACATTACATTTACTTTTTTTTACTATTGTGAGTGGAATCTTTTCTATTTTGTTTTCTAATTAATTACTACTAGAATATAGAAAAGCTATTTTTTTATAGGAGCCCTAGTGGTGCAATGGTTAAGCCCTCAGCTGCTAACTGAAAGGTTGGCAGTTCAAGAAACTGATTCCCCATGAACATTCAACCAGCTCCTAACTCTCTCTGCCTACCCATCTCACCTCTGGACAGAAGCTGCCCCTTTGGTCTTTTGTATTTACTTGACTAAGAGGCACATTCTTCACAAGTATCACTTTATGTCCCACAGTCCAGTCCAATCGCTGTCTGAAGAGTTGGCCTCGGAAATTGTTTTAGTTCTGGGATGATAGAGAGACCAGGGACCATGCTTTCTGGGGTGCCTCCAGTCTCAGTCAGACCATTAAGTCTGGTCTTCTTACTACAATTTGAGTTCTG
>NW_004443956.1:24538038-24545483 GCF_000243295.1 Trichechus manatus latirostris | reverse complement strand
ATCTTTTTCTTTGTTGTAGATTTTGTGTTTGCTGGGTCTTTATGTTTTTCTACTTTTTTGTTCTGATTTGTAGGATTGTTAGATTCCTTTGTGGTTACCTTAATATTTACCCCTATTTTTCTAAGTTTATACCAGTCTTTTATTACTTCATATTACCTTAACCACCCCTCCATATAGAAAATCAATGTCTCCATTTTTTAAGTCCCTCTTTTTTTGTTTTATTATTATCATTTTTTACATATTGATCTCTGTTTCCCTATTTTCAATGTTTTATCTTTGGTGTATTTTCGATTTGCATATCTGAGTCAATATCTGGTTGCTCTGTCCTGTGTGCTAGTCTTGCATTGTTAGTTGGTGTTATTGATTATCTAACTATAGGACTACCTTTAGTATTTCTTGTAATTTTGGTTTGGTTTTTGCAAATTCCCTGAACATCTGTTTATCAGGAAATGCCCTAATTTCACCATCATATTTGAGAGACAGTTTTGCTGACAGTTATTTTCCTTCAAGGCTTTATATATGTCATCCCATTGCTTTCTAGCCTTCATGGTTTCTGCTGAGTAGTCTGAGCTTATTCTGATTGACTGTCCTTTGTAGATAACTTTTCTTTTATCCCTAGCTGCTCTTAAAATTCTCTCTTTACCTTTCACTTTGGTACGTTTGATTATAATATGTCTTGGTGACTTTATTTTGGGATCTACCTTATGTGGGGTTCGATGAGCCTCTTGGATAGATATCTTTTCATCTTTCATGATATCAGGGAAGTTTTCTGTCAACAAATCCTCAACAATTTTCCCTGTATTTTCTTTTATACCCCCCGTTCTGGTACTCCAATCACTTGTAGGTTATTTCGCTTGATAGTGTCCCACATGTCTCTTAGAGTTTCTTCATTCTTTTTAATTATTTTATCTGATTTTTCCTCAAATAAGTTGGCGTCAAGAGCTTTATCTTCAGTGTCACTAATCCTAACTTCTACTGCCTCAATTCTGCTCCTATGACTTTCAATTGAGTTGTCTAATTCTGAAATTTTATTGTTAATCTTCTGGATTTCTGATTGCCGTCTCTCTATGGATTCTTGCAGCCTATTAAATTTGGCATTATATTCTTGAATACCTTTTTTAAGTTCCGTTACTACTGTGTCTGTATGTTCCCTGGCTGTTTATGCATTCTGTAGAATTTCCTTTCTTATTTCTAGATGAGTTCTGTATATTAATCTTTTGTATTCTGCCTCTGGTAATTCCAAGAAGTTCTCTTCCTCCAGAGAATTTATTGATTCTTTATTTTGGGAGCTTGCTGAAGCCATCATGGACTGCCTCCTTATGTGACTTGGTATTGACTGTTGTCTCTGAGCCATCAATAATTTATTATAATTTTATTTTGTATTTGCTTAGTGAGACCTAGCTTCTTATTTTGTTTGGTTTTGATATGCCCAAATAGGCTGCTCATGTGCACAAGTTTAATTTTTGACACCTTTGGATCTTTAACATCCTGTCCCCAGGAAGTTAGTTCTGTATCTAAGTATGTGCACACAGGAGTCAGTTAAATTTTCCTATATGGGTTCAGCTTGGGTGTTCAGGCAGTCGGTCACCAAGTGTGATTCAGACTCTCACCCCAGTCCTAGAGAGGCATGGGTGATGGGTGCAGGCACTGGACTCTGGCTGTGGTAGGGGATCACGTGCTGAGCCAGGCAGGGGGCTGATGGCTGCCCTGTGAGTCTGAAAGGAAAGCGTGTCCCTATACTCTAGGGTGAGTAGGTAGGTGAGTTTTGCAGCCGGACTATGAGCACCCCGCTCTGTTGCCTGTAAAGACTCGAGGGCACCACTTTTTCTTGGACTCCTGTAGCAGGTGACTAGGTGCTACCACCAGTTCTCAAGCCCCTGCTGCAGATTGATAAAAGTGCCTATTTAAGGGGTAGGGCTGTTTTGAGGGTCACAAATCTGCCAGTTCACTGCTGAAGCAGTTGACATTATACTTCATATGTTTGCCCTGTTGTACTGTGGCAGTGAGGACTAACACTGTTGAGATGGGTCCCCACAAGTCTATACAGGGGTGTAAGGCACTCAGAGTCTGTGGACCCCTGATACTCGTGCCCAGCAAAGGAGCTGTGCCGACCCTGTGTTCCTGGCCTAGCGGAGCCAGCAGCTTATTTGTTCCCTCTCCAAGGCCAAGAAAATGGGTCAGGGCACCTTTTGGGATCTACTTCCGGCCCAGTGGACTCCCAGTGCAGAGCGCCGAGGGAGGAGATAAAAGGTAGAGAGGTTTTTCCCAAATGGGCTTTTTTTTTTAATCCCCGCAAAAGGGTGCACGCATGTAGTTATCTTAGCCTCCTGGGAGCTGCTCTTCACTGGTTTGGAGTGTTCAAGCAGAATCTCTGCTGCCGGGTTTCTCTCGATGTGGAAACTGCTTCCCGAGCACATGCACAGCACAGCTGTTTGCCTGCTTCACCACAGACCGGCGTGGGTGCGGCACTGCAGTTTCGCCGCCGCAGCTCTGGCCCTCCTCACCTCTTCTGAAGGGTCTCCCTCTCCCGTTATCACTCAGGTGGATTTCTCAACCTTGCCTTGTTCAGGGCTCCCAGATACTCACATAGAATCATATCACTTGTTTTTCCAGGTCTTTGTTGTAAGAAGGATATAGGAAGCATCTAACTACTCTGCCATGTTGACCAGGTTTGTGAACTTTTGAAGCAAAGCCAAGGATTGATCTGTTCTAGGCTGAATCAGTACTCAGCAGGCTCAATGCCTGACACTAGAGAGAAAGAAGCCAGACAGTGCTGCCTATACCATTTTCCATTAAATCTCTTGCAGATTTTGTGCCTTCTTCCCAGGGCTTTGGTTACCGGTAGACTCCCTTCCTGTGGGCCTGAGATTTTTTGCTTTCCATTTCCTTGGGGCATTTTTCCTCTCAGTTTACTTTGAGCCTGTCAGAGCCCCTGTTCTGCATTTGAAATCATCTTGAGGGCACTTCCAGGGGAACAGGACCTTGATCAGGAAACTGCTGTTTAGCTGCCAGTCAAACAATGAGAGTGCAAATAATCCCAGGCCCTTCCCACCCAGGACTTGTTTAACAATAAACAAGGCTTATAATCAGGAACGGGACATACCACAGAACCAAAAAATAAACAGTTCTCTAGGATATCAGCTCAGAGTGGCCCCTTAAACCTTTTCTAGGTCCTTCAAATACCTACTGCCAATGTCCATGGATATTACAGGTGGTTGGATTCCAAAATATTCCCCAAATTATCAAAAGTGCAATTAGGCTAGTATGAATGTAGGGTAAACATATTTTATTGAGGCACGATTCTGAGGCAATGCAAACTTAGTAACTCTCATTTAGACACAATGTTTGGTTACTTAGACCCCTAATCTACACCAGAGAAATAGGGTTAAGGCTGGTCCCTGGGTGGCACAAACGTTTAAGCACTAAACTACTAGCTGAAAGGTTGGTGGTTCAAACCCACCCAGAGGCACCTTGGAAGACAGGCCTCATTATCTGCATTTGAAAAGTCACAACCATGAAAACCCTATGGAGCAGTTCTATTCTGCACACATGGGGTCGCCATAAATTGGAATTGACTCAATAGCAACCAACAACGATTTGAGAATAGGTCCTTCTGAATCACAAAGTAATTTTATTTGAAAGAGTTACATGTCCTGCCCTTACACTTTCGGATCATCTTGTGATCATGTCGAGAATAAACTTCACCTTCTACTAGCTGAACTTGATCTTAATTTTTTTTCTTTTCCTGTTGTTTCTGTCACCAAATTTATTACCAGATGGTTTTGAGGACCTCTGAGAATATATTCATTCATCAGAGCATGCCTTATTTCATTCTCCTCTGATAGTGCTTCTCTCTCTCCCAAGGCTGCCGGCCTAGTTTCTTACAGTGCAGCCCTCACCGATTTCCTTGAGGCTTATTCTGCCACACCGCGGAATCCACATTTTGGAATAAGCACTACTTACACACGTCCTGGTTTGCATGTTACTGTAATCAAGCTGAAGAATGATTGTCTCTTGTAGCCTCTCTTGGAGTCTGCAAATGAATCATCTCATTGATAATTTCTACTTCGAGGAGTCTCATTTGCAGTTGAGGTGAGTAGTGCTGTAATAATCCAGAATCTAGGCTACTAAAAATAATGTGATGAGTAAAACAAGAAACCTAAAATCTACCAAAACATTTCTCAAACCATCATTTTTCTTAACCAGTTGGCCGTTCTTCTGTAGCATTTGTAGTTTGCCAACCTGCCTGATTTTATATGTGTAGCAGGAGACGAAAAAAATCGCTGTGTAGGAAACAATTACTGTCTTCTGCTATACCCAGGGAATGGGCGACATTCATCTCTGACTTGGGAGGGCTCTTTTGCTAGGGAGATATCTCCTTGGACCTTTGCAAGCACGGTCTGGAGGAGAGGGTGAGACAAAGAAAAAGAGAACTTTTTCTTTGGGAACTGAGATAAGAGGGGTGTTTCTGAATGGTGAGGGAAGTGTGAGGAGTCCTAGCAATGAGGGGGCTATGGAGATATGAGGAGAAAGTAAGTCAGTGAAAAATTCTCCACGTCAGTGAGGAGGAGAACTTTAGGACGGTTTTAATTGTAGATGTGCTGGGTTGAGATGTAATTCCCTTTCTGTCACTCCCAAACTTTCAACAAAATCTCCTATACAGGCCAGCCTTATGCCAGTGTAGGAAGAGCCGCTGTGGGAGTGCTGGGTTGACGAAGGGCAGGCAGGCAGGAAGAAACTCACCCCAGGAGGGAGGTGCAGAAACAGAACCTGGCCTGAGAGATGACCTTGAAAGAGTAGAGAGTGGACCTCTCCCAGTTGTTGGAAGGAGGGCTGGGGCCACTTTGCCAAATATTACAGCAAAGATAGGGGATGTCTAGGCAGGACTACATATACATCAGTGCAGAAGGTGTTATGATTTGAGGGAAGTATACTGTTTTATTGCTGCTTTAACAGAAATACTGCAAGTGGGCAGCTTTAAAGAACAGAAATCTGTTTTCTCACAGTTTTGGAGGCTATTGTTATGTGCTGTGGAGTCCGTTCTGACTCATGGCGACTCGTGCGCAGAGTAGAACTGCTTCATAGATTTTCAAGGCTGTTACCTTTCAGAAGCAGATAGCCAGGCCTGTCTTCCCAGGTGCCTCCGGGTGGCTTCAAACCACCAACCTTTCCACTAGTAGTCAAGTGCTTAATTCTATGTGCCACCCAGGGATTCCTGTTTAGGAGGATAGAAGTCTGAATTCAGGACACTAGCTCTAGGGGAAGGCTGTCTCCCTGTTGGCCCTCAGGGAAGATTCTTGTCTCAACTTTTGTAACCCTGGCCTTCCTGGGTTCCATGGTGGGTCTCGCAAGTGCTCCTGTTTTTTCTAGTTTGTGCTTGGTTCTCTCTGTGCCTAATCTGCTCTTTTTAAATCTCAGAAGTGATTAGGCTTAAAATACATTACACCGATACGGCCTCATTAACATAAGAAAGAAAATCCTGTCCCCAAATGGGATTACACCCACAAGTATAGGGGTTAAGATTCCAACACATATTTTTGGGGACACAAGTCAATTTAAAACTGTACCATGAACACACACAGTCCCCTTCTGGTGTGTAAAATTCTACCACCATTAAGTTACTTCTCATAGACTTTGCCTCAGGTCTTTTTATAAACTAGAAAAACAGTCTCCTGAAGGGGTATTACGCAAAGTCCCCAAGACCCCAGCGTCCACAGTCCATTGGGTTGTTTCCTCCGTGGTGAGTGGATCTTGTGAGCCAAGACACCTGGGAATGGGCAGGGCCAGCAGAGGGACAGGCTGTGGGGAGGATGAAAGGATCCCAGGTGGGCTGCTCATGTCACAATTTTTTCTAGAACTGTGAAATCCTCTGACCCTCGCCTGGAAGGACATCAGATTATTCAAAAGGGCTTCCACCCAGCATTCAGTCCACCCATGTCTCCCAGGGCCGCCTAGGGCTGATCAGGTAGGCACCTCTGTTCTGGCTCCCACGAATTCCTCTGTAGCCAGCTGACTTTTCCGCCAGAGGATCCTGGGCTTTTTGTTTCCTGGTTGAGGAAAGGGGTCCTGCCACTCCCCTCAACCCGCCCCCCACCATCACTGCCCCCCTGAATGTAGGGCCCTTCTGCATTGCTCTATAAATAAGCCAGGTCCTCAATGAGTTTTTCCTTCCGTGTATGAGTTCAAGGAAACCCTGGTGTCATAGTGGTTAAGTGCTACCGCTGCTAACTTAAAAGTCAGCAGTTCGAATCCACCAGGTGCTGCCTGGAAACCCTATAGGGCAGTTGTACTCTGCCCTGTAGGGTTGCTATGAGTCGGAATCCACGGCAACGGGTTTGGTTTTGGTTTTATGAGCTCAGAGGTCCGTTTCCACAAAACTGTCTTAAACTTCAGTTGATTTTCTGGCTTTAGTTTACACTTGCACTATCCAATATGGTAGTCACCACCTACATGTGGATATTTAAATTTAAATAAAATAAAAATTCTGTTCCTCAGGTGCACTGCCACATTCCAAAGCGCGCAATCACCACACGTGGCTAGTGAATACACTACAGACAGCGCAGGTCTAGGCTATTTCACCTAGGAGACCAGAGCATACGAGATTCTCCACGGTCTGGGCTGTTTCCCATCACGTGCATTTTAAATTTTAACCATTTACCTTGGAGACCCCCACAGGGGCGTTTGCCCCGCAAAGGCAGTGACCGACCGGGAACAGTGTGACCATCTGGTCCAGTGCCTTAGGGCACGCTAGCTAGGCTTCTCACTGGAAAGCCAACCAAACGCAAAACTCCGCCGAGGCCTCCCGCCGTCGCCCTAACGCTGGTCAGCCATCTTGTCACGGGGGTACCAAGGAGTGGTGAGGTGTCAATGGCTCAGGGAAGCCTCTGCGCGCTCCTGGGCGTGTCAGCACTTCCATCTCCGCTTTTTAAAATGGAGGAGAGGGCATCGTGCTTCTAAAACTTAGAACCCTGAGGGTGTCCAAGGTCTGGGAATTGAAAACCCCACACCCACTTCCAGCTTTCTTATCCAGGACACCCCTGGGCTGGGCTGGGGGCGTTGGGGCCGGGAGGAGCGGCCGGGTCGGGTCGGGGAAGAGCTCGGAGCCCGCAGGTGGGGCAGAGTGAGGTGGCCCCTCTGGGGGCGCGGGGGCCCTTCGGGGGCGCGGGGGTCCTTCGGGGGCGCGGGGCGGCGGAAGGCGGGGCGGCGGGCAGGAGGCGTGGCCAGGCGTGGTGGGGGCGGTGGCGGCGGCGCTGTCCCGGGTGTTGAGGCGCCGGGATCCGGCGCCGCTGCAAGAGCGCGGAGTTAGGCGCCTGGTGGTAGGAGCCGGTGGCCGCGCTCCCCTCAGTCCTGCCTTCCCAGACGCCGCCTTCTTGCGCCCGCAGCCCGCGCTTCTCTGCTCGCCGTCGCGGCCGCGCTCCCGAGCGCAACCACGGACTGAGCGCCGC
>NW_004443956.1:24531998-24537910 GCF_000243295.1 Trichechus manatus latirostris | reverse complement strand
GCCGCTGCTCCTGCTGCTGCTGCTGCCCGCCGCGCTCGCCGCCCCCGTGTCGCCCGCCCGCGGCCGTCAGCTCCCGGGGCGCTTTGGTGAGTGGGTCAGGGGGGAGCTGGGAGGCGCGAGCCCCGCGTTACAGGTGCGGGCCGTGCACAGCCAGCGCGCGGTTCCTCCGCTGGCGCCGAGCCCCTAGCCTCGGCCATCACGGCGCCCGCTTCCTTCTCTTCATGCACGATTCAAACATTTCTCGAGCCACTGCCTCAGTTTCCTCCTGGGGAGACCTGGCTTCCTTCCTTAGCGACCGCCTCGCACATCCGCTGCTGGGGCCCTGCCTGCCGCCAGCACGCCTCCTGGCCGCGGACAGCCTCAGACACTCCCTGGTAGCATCTTCCCTCCTTCCGAGGCCCTCCACGAGCTCAGCCTGGCTCGCTCTGACCACTTCTGTCCTCAAAGACAAGCCCCACAACTCAGTCTTTTCTCGCGACCGCGTTGCTGTGCTAGAGACCTTGGGAATACGGATATTTGCCCCTCTTCTTTCCTATTTGGGCACATAGGCATTTCTCCCAGCGTGTGTTTGTGGCGCGTGTGCTTCTGAGCAGGTGCTGAGGAGGGCCAGGCATTGGGGAGAGCACAGGGCGTGGGGAGAAAGTGCCTGGATGACATCGCTGTGGGCCAGCGAGCGTGGAAGAGGAGATATCTGAGCATTTGGTCCTTAGACGTCACCTCAGCCCTCCTCCCCACAAACTACCACAGCCTCAACCTTGGACCTCCAAACCCATTGTTATTGTACGAACCCCTCCATCAGTATCATTAAAAAGCATCTGACGTTTTTCTTCCCTTACAGAAATAGCAGAAAGAGGCAAGGGTGCAATGTTTCTTGAGAGGGAATGAGGGAGGGAGTGCAAAATTAGCTTCCTTTCTGAGATCAGAATGGAAAACCAGGAAACATTCTGTCCCCAAGGCACCTCCCCCATGCTAATATTATTTGTTAAGAAGATTTACCATAAAACCAGTGTTTTCATAGGCAACTTCAGTGCCAGCACTACTAGACCTTATAGATTAAAACCATAGGTTTTTTAAGAGTGAATGCAAATACAGATCCAGGGGGGATGGTTTAGAGCTGGGGTCAGCACCTCAATTACAGTGAGTCTTGGCCTGAGACAAGACCTCGGGCTCACCTCCAGCAGTCTCCTCTCGCCTCTCTCCCTGCCTCTGGAAGTGGCCGTAGACAGTCTGGTTTGCCCTTCTTGTCTCCAGTGGCACTTCATCCATCTAAGCCCCGAACAAATAAAAGCTGCAAGAAAGGAGGTAGCTTCACACAGTCTCCCTTGACTCATGGCTTAACGCAGGGCCAAGTTCCCCTGAATTTGTCTCTGCATTGTCCCCTCACACACACCCTGATCTGGTTGGCAGCGTGGTGCTAGAGAGGGAAATTTGGGCATGAGGGAAGAGATCCTATCCTGGCCTTGTGGGCTGGAGTGATGTGTCCTGGTCCCGCACACTGCAAGATGCTGTACACACTGAGGGTCAGTGCACAATCAGGGTCTCCTAGCTAGTGCACACTATTCCATACTTTCCAGCTGAGTCCTCCTGTGGAGACTTGGGGATCTTGTGCACTCTGCCTCTGACCTTCTGGGGCTTTGCTCCAAATCAGCAAGGAAGACTTTTGCTGGGGTTGTATTCCTTCCTTCGTCTGGCTTGAATGGCATGTCACCTTATGTGAGAGCTGTTTGGTGACTGACCAAATGCTACCCTCTATCTACACAGTGTGCCACAGATCAGGGAGAACAGAATGGTGCTGCCGAGGGCCCACTCAGTGTTCCTAGGGAAGGTAGATTTCTTAGGGTATGAGTGGAACCTGGTACTTGACTACCCTTTTCACTACAGTTGCCATTCCATGGCATTTTTTGAAATGAAAGAGAAAGAAAGGAGGGCGGGAGCAAAGGAAAACCCAAAGTGGCAAGTATAGAAAGAGAAGAAAATTGCTAAACTGTCCTGGGCAATGTTGCCTAAGGCAGCAGTGTTATTTTGGCTATGAGCAGTGTTGAATCATATCATTGGAAGGGTGGTGCCATATTCTTACTCTGTCTAGCTCTGATAATGGTGTCTCTGCTAACAGAACATTCTGTTCCATAAGGGAGCCTTATGGGCCCACTCTTTTTGTGGGATAACTAACATTAAGGACCCAGCCATCATTAGAATTGTTTCAGGTACTCTAGGTGATAAGTATAACCTGCTACCTTCCCCACATAATTGCAGAGTACTCCGGCTGTGTATTCAGATAGCAAATGGCAAGTGTGGTCTGCCCATTTGTGAACCTAGCCTGTGGTAGGATGGAGCCTCGTCTGTTAACTGATAGGGAATACACGGCCCCTCCACCCAGTGTTCTATCCCTGAGCTGTCTTCACTGAGAGCATTGCTGTCATGTTCTTAGACTTCATACACATTTTGTTCCAAATCATACAGGAATGAAGATGCACATATGGACTTTAGATCTGATGCCAGTGATATCATTTGTAATCTTTATTTTTTTTAGCTATGAACATTCAGCGTCAGGTTGAGGCCCTCAGAACACATACAGTTCAAGGAGATCAGTTTTTTTTTTTTTTCCTCCTTGCATTAAAGAGCCTTGTAGACTAGAGCTAGGGGTCAGATGTTACCAAGACTTAGACACCAATTCTTTCTGTATAGGACACCTTGCATTGAGCTAGGGGGCTTTTTACATTTAGACAGTGAATAAGCTCTGATGAAACCCAGGGCCAGTAAAACTACTATGTCTAAATTTACTCTCATGGTACTAACTTATTTCCAAAACAATTATTTACATTGTTTTCAGCATCGTAGCTGCCGGGAGGTACCTAGCTCTTGGCCTTATTCCTTTACTCTTTCCTCAGAAGGATTCTTCTTGTCCTTCTGCCTCTGTCTTTCTGGTACTAAAGTCTCCCTTATGATCATTAAAAAAAACAGAAAACCCGTTGCTGTCAAGTTGATTCTGACTCAGGGCGACACCATGTGTATCAGAGTAGAACTCCATGCCATAGGGTTTTCATGGCTGTGACCTTTTGGAAGCAGATTGCCAGGCCTTTCTTCCGAGGAGCCTCTGGGTGGGTTTGAATCACCAGTCTTCTGGGTACTAGCCGGTCGCTTAACTGTTCGCACCACCCAGTGCCCTCTAATCAGTGACGCAATTCTCAGAGTTGAACAGAGTGGAAACTACAGCACCTGTCCCCACCCCCTTTAATGATATGATTCAGTGTTGCTTATAACGAAAATAAGGAGGGTCTAGGTGGCACAAATGGTCAGGGGCTCAACTGCTAACTGAAAGGTTGGCAGTTCAAACTCACCCTGAAATTAAAGAGAAAGAAAGAAGGAGGAGGGAGGGAGCAATGGAAAACCCAAAGGGGCAAGTATAGAAGGAGAAGAAAATTGCTAAACTGTCCTGGGCAGTGCTGCCTAAGGCATTGGAAGACAGGCCTGGTGACGTGCTTCTGAAAGGTCACAACTGTGAAAACCCTATGGAGCAGTTCTACTCTGTACACGTGGGGTCGCCATAAATTGGAATTTACATGACGGCACAGCCAAAATAGTATTGCTGCTTTATGCTTTAGGCAGCATTGCCCAGGGCAGTTTTGTGATACTGTTTCTATACTTGCCACTTTGTGGTTTTTCCTTTGCTCTCTGTCTCAGCCTCTTCCTCGCTTACTCTTCTCTTTGGTTTCAAGATACCCTCTTGTCCAGGTTCTCGATACTTTTTTCTTAAATCTAACTTGAACAAAAGTGTTTTGTCTTTAATCCTTTCTTCTATTCCACGTAGGCCAGCTGGTAAAAGCTGAACAGGCAGTCCCCGCATTTAAGGGGCAGCCACAGAAAGCGGCCCCACCCCTTTTGCCAAAACCAAAAAAACCGCTTGCTGTCGAGTTGATTCCGACTCACAAGCCTTTTGCTAAAGAACCATGAATTTCATTTGCATGGAGAATCCGAATTCAAAGTCAGCCAATGCACCTGGCTTTGAAGAGGGGAGCTTGTTTGTTTCCCTCAGTTGTTTTTGCCTCCCGACTCGCCTACACATATTTTTCATTCACCAGTGAGCCCACACAGAACTGAGAAACAGAAAGGAGCCAGGAGGAAGATTCGAGCATGCTTTTTGAACTGGATGGCGTGATTGTTTATTTTTAAATCAAGAATTCTTCCTGCCACAAAAGCACAAATCCATCTTTGCTTCTTGGGGTCCTGACCATTTGATTTTCTTTGGCTTTATGTGAATGAGAAGTCTGCCTCCACCCCTCAAGCCTGCTTCTCCAGTATGCAGTGCTTTCTCTCCGGGTTTCTTTCCCCTCTTACCTCTCAGTCCTCGTCAGCCCCAGGTGCTGGTGTTCCTGTGCAGAAGGGCCAGGCTTACCTTGGGATTGAGTTACATGGAAAATCCTGAGCTGTAGGGAAAAGGACGTGCCAGGACAACAGGCTCCTCCATGAAACCAGAGGCATTGAATGGAATTGTGGGGTGGTGAAAGGTCTGTGGCTGCTTTCTTTGCTCAGCGATGGCAGTTAGATGTGTCAGGCTCAGAAGGAATAGTTCAGGGAATAAAAGACTTTTTTTTTTAATGGCTTCCTTTCTATGCTGATCTTAGCTGTGCATTTCAACGTCTTATAGTTCATCTTCTTAAAACTAATCTGTGTTTGCACCAGGTTATGAAGTTCTGTGTTCATTGGTGCCCACTATTGAGTCTATTCCGACTCACAGCGACCCTGTAGGACAGAGTAGAACTGCCCCATAGGGTTTCCAGGGAGCGGCTGATGGATTCGAACTGCCGACCTTTTGGATAGCAGCCTGAGCTCTTAACTACTGCGCCACCAGGGCTCCAGTCATGACATACATGCCAGGAATTTCTTTCTTTCTTTCTTTTTTTTTTTTTTAATTGTACTTTTAGGTGAAGGTTTACAGAACAAATAGTTTCTCATTAAACTGTTAGTACACATGTTGCCCTGTGACAATGGTTAACAGTCCCACTACATGTCAACACCGTCCTTACTCAACCTAGGGTTCCCTATCAACAGCTTTCCTGTCCCTTCTGCCTTCTAGTCCTTGTCCCTGGACTGCTGTGCCTCATTAGTCCCGTGTTTTTTTTTTTTTTATTGTACTTTAGGTGAAGGTTTGCAGAACAAATAGTTTCTCATTAAACAGTCAGTACACATATTATTCTGTGACATTGGTTAACAACCCCACGACATGTCAACACTCTCCCTTCTTGACTTTTTTTTTTTTTTTGGGTGAAAATATACATAGCCAAAGATACACCATTTCAAAAATTTCTACATGCACAGTGCAGTGACATCGATTACATTCTTCCAGTTGTGCTGCTATTCTCACTTTAGATGAAGGTTTATAGAACAAATAGTTTCTCATTAAACAGTATACATGTTGCCCTATGACAATGGTTAACAATCCCACTACGTGTCAACACTGTCCTTACTCAACCTTGGGTTCCTTATCACCAGCTTTCCTGTCCCCTTCTGCCTTCTAGTCCTTGTGCCTGGACTGCTGTGCCTCATTAGTCCCATTTTGTTTTACAGGGCTGTCCAATCCCCGGCTGAACGGTGAACCTCGGAAGTTACTTCACCGCTGAGCTAAAAGGGTGTCTGGGGGCCATACTGTTGGGACTTTCTCCAGTATCTTTCAGGCCAGTAAATCTGGTCTTTTTTTGTGTGTATGTTAGAATTTTGTTCTACATCCTTCTCCAGCTCTGTCCAGAACCCTCTGTTGTGATCCCCAGTTAGAGCAATCAGTGGTGGTAGCCGGGCACCATCTAGCTGTACTGGACTCAGTCTGGTTGAGACCTTGGGAGCTGTGGTCCATTAGTCCTTTGGACTAATCTTTTCCTTGTATCCTGTTCTCTTCATTCTCCCTTGCTCCCGAAGGG
>NW_004443956.1:24502992-24527017 GCF_000243295.1 Trichechus manatus latirostris | reverse complement strand
GTTTGTCTTTGGTTTTGGCAAGTGTGATTATGATATGCCTTGGTGATTTTCCTTTGGGGTCTGTCCTATATGGGGTTCATTGAGCTTCTTGGATGGCCAGTTTTTCACCTTTCATGATATTGTGGAAGTTTTCTGTCAGCAGTTCTTCAATGATCCTCTCTGTGTTTTCTGTTTTCTCTCCCTGTTCTGGAACTCCAATCACATGCAAATTTTTGCTTTTGATTGTATCCCACATAATTCTCAGGGTCTCTTCATTTTTCTTCATTGTTTTTTCTGAGTTTTCCTGAAACAGAGTTGTATCCAAGTGTTTGTCTTCAATTCTGGTGATCCTGTCTTCCTCCATTTCAGATCTGCTCCTCAGCCCTTCTAGGACACTGTCCATTTCAGAACTCTAGTTGTTTATCTTTTGGATTTCTAATTGTTGTTTTTGTATAATTTCTAGTTGTGAATTTATTTTAGCATTTTTTCCTGCATTATTTTCATTAATTTTTCCCTTTTTTTGTCTGTATTTTCCATTTTTTTGTCTGCCTTTTCCATGAATTTGTCTATTTTTTCCTTATTTTTGTCTGCTTTTTGCTTCAACTCTTGGATAATTCTGAGTATTAGAGATATGAATTCCGTATCAGGTAGTTCTAGTGCCTTTTCTTAGACTGGAAAGTCATCTGGTGTTTTATTTTGGATGCCTACTGGAACCATCCTGTCCTGTTTTTGTAAATGTTTTGATATTGTCTGCTGTCTTTGGGCCGTTTAGTAGTTTTTTTTTCTTGTTTATTGATTTAGAATTGTTTGTTTCATCCTTTTTTTTTTTTATTTGGCTATGTCTGAGCAGGCTGGCAGTGTATTCTTTGTTGTTTGCTCCTCTGTGGGCACGATACTTTTCATCTCCTTCTCCAATTGGCAGGGTCAGTCACTCAGATATGGTACAGCAGGGCAGATTTAGCAGAAGAGGAGTTGCTGGGATGGGATGTTTGTGGCACTTATTTCAGCCACCAGGGCGGGCCGGTAATCAGTGCAGGGCACGTTCCAGTAGGCATTGCCTGTACTGCTTGGTGGTGTGATGTTAAGCACACGGTGCAGCTAGGCAGGATGGAGGGGGGAGATTGTGATGTGTGGAGCTAACATTGGTATGGGAGAGAGGAGAGAGGAACAGGAGCCAAAAACATACAAACAAAAAAGAGTGCTAAGGGAGCTGGCCTTTGGAGTGGAGAGATCAGAGACTACGAAATGGGGAAAAACAAAAAAGAGGAAAAAGAAAGAAAAGAAAATAACATAAATAAAAAATTAGAAAGAAATAAGAAAAGCAAAGCTCACAGGGATCCCACCGGTACGGCTGCGAGATCGGGGGAGGTTTTTCCCAGGTGTTGAAGTTCAGGTTGGCTAGGAGGTGTAGAGGTCACTCAGCACCAGGTGTTCAGGGGACAGGAAGAGAAGGAAGGTATAGAGAGATGAGAAACTGAGTAATGAAGAAAGACAAAAAGGGAAAAAGAGGGAAAAGAAAACAAGACAATAAAAAAAAGAACAATAAAAACTCCCCAAAAAACAGAAAAAAACACATGAAAAAAGAAATGTCCTCAGGGATCCCTCTGCGCAAACTGAGGGGGTAGGTCTCAAGCCGCGCAGTACTGCCCGGCTAGAACGGGCTTCTGATTTGAGAAAAGAAAAAGAAAACAAACAATTCAAAACAATCAAAAAACGCCCCGTGATCTCATCAGTGTGGCAGGATGGACTGGGAAGCAGTTTCACATTTGAGCGGAGTTTCACAGCCTTTCAGGAGGAAGCAAAGATAGCTTACGGAGCCAGGTATTTGAGCGAAAGGAGGGGAGGTGATGAGAGGTAAGGAAGAAATCAAAAGAAGCAGAAAAAAGCAACACCAGCAGCCAACAAGTGGCACTCAGGGAGTCGGCCAGTGCGGGTGGGTGGAATCCAAGCAGCCTGCGCTTCCCAGCCAAGAGACTGTGGCCACGGGAAGCAGAGGAGGCCGAGTGGGGGTGAAGAAGTGTTGGGGGGTGGGAAAGCATATCGCCAGTAACCGGTGATTCTGTCTCCTGCTGGAAGCTCCGTGAAGCTGCTTTCTTGTACCCCTGTTTGCTGGTCTCTGATAGGAGTCCCAAGATTGCAGGTCCATGTTGCGTTAGCTGGTAGGGGACCTTTGCGTGTATGTCTCCTTGATCTCTGTTCTCTGTCAGTTTCTTTTTCCATTTGGTGCTTGGCTGAGTTCTTTATCTCTTCATTTGATGTTTAGGGTTTCAGGATTGCTGTTTTCTCTGTTTGGCTTAGTTTTTCAGATCTTTGGTGTGGAGGGACGGCGTGGTGCGTCTACCTAGAGTGCCATGTTGCTGGAAGTCCCATGCCAGGAATTTCTGTAGTGAAATGTGTAAATTTGTTGAATTCCCCATTTTCCACGAAGAATAGGCCTATAACAGCGTGATAGATTGAGTTAGGTTGTGTCATGAAACCCAAGGCACATTATCCCAGGGGCTTAACTTTTGATGAACTCTGTAGCAATCATTGATTCCTTTTTGTAAACATTGTTTTATTGTGGTAAAAATACATATATAACAAAACGTGCCAATTCAACATTTTTTTACATGTATAATTCAGTGACATTGATTATGTTTATGACGTTGTTAACTATTACCACTGTCTATTTCAAAATTATTCTGTCACTGTTAATAGAAATTCAGTGCCCCTAATCCATGGCTCCCCTTTTCTCCCTCCCTCCCACCCCTGGGAGGCACTAATGAACTTTTGCCTATTTCATTTAAGTGGAATTATACAATATTTGTTCTTTTGTAACTGATTTGTTTCACTATGCATGGTATTTTCAAGATTCATTCATGTCTAGCATATATCAGCATGTATTAATTTCTCTTTATGGCAGAGTAATATTCCTTGTATGTATGTGCCACATTTTGTTTATCCATTTCTGTTGATGGGCATATAAGTTGTTACCACTTCTTGGCTATTGTGAATAGCACTTCAGTGAAATAATTGATTCTTTTACATGAACAGTCATTTCTGCATTTTGAGTTTATTTTGTTCTGTTTTTTACATACAGTATTATCTAATTTGTGAATGTAGCTATTCACCCACTTCTCTTTGGATTTTTAAAAGTTAGGAATATTTGGAGAAGAGGAGCAAAGTGTGAGAGAGAGTCTAATTCAGCTGAGCTGTCTTTATAAATGTCTTATTAAAAAAGCTGTCCACTACCACTGCCTCTTGGAGCATTTCTTTAGAATTTCGAAATTCTTATGAAAAGGTGTTTGTAACTAAATGGGCTCAAACTGAAAGTAATTCTCTTTGAATTGCAGGTGTTTAAGATATGCCTGTGCAGGTGCAAATATCGCTAGTTTAAGAAAGCATTATGTGTAGGAAGGTGGAAAAAAGCTTAAGAAATGGACAGAAAGGGTTTCCATCTAGATACATCCTGGTAGATGAAGGCCAAATGAGACCCAGCTAACTAAGACCATGTCTTATCTTTTCTGACAAGATGTTCCATTTCCCTGAGAAAGCAAACAGCTGAATTCATGGCCGATAACCCTCTGCTCCACGTAAAAGCACTTGGCAGGTGTTTTCACATTAGTCTAAATTGACCTTTCTAAATGCAGACCCAGCTGGGCTTACTTTTTTAAATCTTTGTTGGTAAAAGGCCAGAAAAGCCAAAAAGGAAAAAACAGCCTGGAAATGGCATGGAAACAGAGTTTGGTGAAAGGTGAGAGAAGTTTTTTTCTTTTGATTTGTGCTGTCACTTACAGCCCTACCACCCAGGGCAGGAACTAAGAACAGGTGAGTTTCCCCAGGAAACATTTACTTGTTCACATATTAAATACCTTGTTTGTTAGTCTACTTTCTGCAACTGATAAGTGAGTGACTCTCACACCAGTCTAAGAAACTGAACTTTGAACTTCAGGTGTTTATGTGTGAAACATCAGGGCCACATCTGTTTTTAATGGCATTTGTACATATGATGTAGAGAAATATGGAAGAAGTTTAGTGTTTTACAATGATTACTGAGTGTTAACTCTCATCTGTGGAAGTGGATAAGAGGGGTATTTTGTTTATTTTATTTTTAGTCTGTTCCCTCCAGTAGTTTTAATTTTTGTTCAGAAAACACAAGGATGTTATCTTTTTAGCACTTATGAATAGTAATGGTGCTTGTAAGGGTAGATTCAAGGGCATAGAGGTGGGTAGTAGGAGATGAACTAATATTCCTAAAACAGGTTGTGGAATTTTAAAAATTTATTAAAAATAGCTATCATGAAGTAAAATTGGCTTTTTCTTTTTGGTATACCATTTGTCTTAGTTTCTTAGGGCTGCTGTATCAAAATACCACAAACTGGTTGGTTTTGAAAAAAAGAAGTATATTATCTTACAGTTCGGGAGGCTAGAAGTCCACATTTAGGGTGTCTGGTGGGGCCATGCTCTCTTTGTCTGCTGTAAGGGAAGATCCTTCTTTGTCTGTTCAAGCTTCTGGTAGCCCTGGGCGTTTCTTGGTGTTCCTTGCAGGGCTTCCAACCAGTGTTCCTAGTTCAGTTATGGCCAAGGAAGCGACACCAGAAATGACTCAAATTTTTAAAATTTGGGTGAACCGGAATACTAACTGGAATGGGAAAAATTATAGGTCAAAGCCCTGCTAGAAATCTAATCTCCCTCTTAGAAAACAAGGGCAGCGTATGTGTTGCATAGCAACCAAATCTCTTGCCCTTCGGATTTTGAGCAGAGTCAGAAACAGTGGTGCCCTGCTCAAAGATGACAGCTGACCACATCACTTTGAATGTGTGTCGGTCTCCACAGTCCTGCCGGTAATCCAGTCTCATGCATCAGGCTCCTGAAAGGGCTCACTACACCTCTTCCGAGTCTCCCATTCCAGGGCTTCGACACCTAATTTTTCCTGTTCCAGTTATGGTTCTGGATGACTCAAATTGTAAAAATTTGGAACTGTTCTGGTTTTGCTTCATTGTCCATGATTGAACCTCTTGTGTGACTCTGACTCCATGTCTTTTCTCTCCTTTTATAAGACACCACTCAGAAGGGAGTAGGACTCACCCTACTCTGATAAGACCTTGTTAACTCATCTGTTAACATCTTCAAAGAAAGACCCTATATCCAAACAAGGTCACATTCACTAACTAGTACAGGGATGACGTATCTTTTTGGGTGACGTAATTCAAGCCATAACATGGTTCTGTGAGTTTTAACACCTATATATATTCAGATGACCACCACCCTTATGAGGATACAGAACAGTTCCATCACCCCCCAAAACCACCTTATGCTATCCCTTTGTAGTGACATTCCTATCCCAATTCCCCATAACACCTGGAAACTACTCGTCTTGGAGCCTTCTGTGTGTGATTACAGGTTCTCCCCAGAACAACCCTGGTCGATAAGCATTTCTGTCTCCATTTTATAGATGTAAAAACTCAGGGCTGGAGTGGTTAAAAAATGCCCTATTGTGCACTTGGTAAGTAGATGGAGGAGTTTGGATTGGTTTTGAGATCTCTTGGTTTTCAGAGCCTCTCCTTTTTTTTTTCCCAAGTAGATGGATTTCAGGGTGTGGGTAGGTGTACATCTTCTAGGATATAAGTCCCAGCATAAGGATTATTCATGGTTTTGAGCACCATGCCTCCAACTCTACAGGAACAAGAACTTCTACTCCTTCCTATTTTAAGGAACAGAAATACTTTTTTCACTTGCCAAATTGGCTTTCCTTACATGGTTTCAGAACCTCTAGACTTTGCTGGGTCTCTTCCAAGAGAATTTTAAAATACGCTTTAGCATTGAGGGGTTGGGGATTTGTCTTTTTGATTTTTCGAGTTGGGCTTTGTTGTGGGTGTCAGATTCAGTTATTTGGTTTGCCTCTCAGAGGGAATTTTGATGTGTGGAAATGGATGACTTGTTTTTGGACACCTTTAGATTTTCCATAATGGCAGGAAATGAAAATGCCACAGTAGCATTCATTGCCTGATATGTCCATAAAACTCTCACATTCAGCATGCATGCTGTGTTGCCATCAGATTTTTTTTTTTTTTTTTAATATTGTAATACAAACACCAAAGAAGCTAGTTCTCATTTCAGACTTGTTGTAACAGAGAGCCCACTTCAGGGTAAGGAATGAAGGAGGGTTTACTTTCATAAGAAAAAATTTCCAAGTGCCATTTGAGCTTGACATTTAGAATAACAAACAGGTAAAAGGATGGCTCATTTTAGTTGCATGCTTTTCTTTTCTGAAGTATGCTGGTAGAAGCGTATGTATGTGAGAGATGAAAGGGAGAAAGAATGAAAATTTTCTTCATATGACATGGGCATTCCCACGTGGTTCTTAAAGCCCCTTTCAGTTTCTGATGCCATGTCCTGTATACAGTACAAAGGATGTGTTTGGAAACGATTTGTTTGGTGGGAGGAACTTTCAGAAGAAAGGCTGACCTGGTTTCCAAAGGGAAAAATAGCTTATATTAATGGTGAAAGTCAGTTCTGATTCCGACACCGAAATACATTCAACTTGTAAATGGATGGAGCAGCTAATAAAATTGGCAACGGGAGGCTTCTTCCATTTGGGGCAATGGCTTCTTCCATTTGGGGCAATGGCTTCTTCCATTTGGGGCAGTGGCTTTAATCCAGCTCAAAGCAGTAATGAACCTGTGGTATGATTTGAAGCCAGTCCAGTGATGTGTATGTTCTCTGAAATAGTCTTATTTTAGGGGAACCAGAACCTGCACACAGTGACAGCTTAATTTCTCCATGGCAGGCTGAGGGTGGCATTAGGTGAAAGAACAGAAGGAGTGGCCATCCAACAGCCTTCCCACCTGAAGTCCATCATCTTTCCCACAAAGGCACATCTACTGTAACAAGACAAAACAAAAAAATTCCATAGTTCTTAAACCTCTCTACTTTTGCCTGAAAATAGGTTAAGGTTAAGATCATTGAACTTCCATCTGACTAAGTGTTGCATGAGCTGAAACGTACTGAAAGGCACTTTGGGGAAGTATAAATATTAGTTTCTTTGGAAAGAGCTCTCCTGCCCTTCTGCCTCCCGGCTTCCTCACACCTGTTTTGCCATGGTGCTCTGGTGCTTGATGCCAAGTAACTATTTGTCATTTAATAACAGGAAGTGGGCTAGGTGTGTTTGAATAAAAAGAGAATAGAGGTAGAAACTACAGATGATCCTCATATTAGAAGTCAATAGAAATGATAGGACTTCATGTATTATAATCTCTCTGAATTTATATCATGAACAAAATACCGATTTCTTAATGTTTTTGAGAGGATTAGATGAGCGAGGTGGGAGAGTCTTTATAATGGTAAAGTTTGCGACAAGTCCTAGTTGTTGTTATTCTTGGAACCTTCATATTTTTACCATTAAGGTTGGATGTAGGTGGGGAGACAGCAAGGAATATTGTTGTTATTGAAACTAATATTACTTCAGAGTTCATCTCAGCTGAATTGACTGTTGAGATTTTTGCAAAAGCGTTGCAATTATATTTTAAATAGTAACATTACTTATGTTTTTTAATAAGCATATTTTAAAAATAGGCACACCTATGTAGGATTCAGGCCTGATTATATTGTAATAATGAAAATGACTAAGGATGACTATACTATTTAAAATTTATTTAACATTATTTTTCCAAAGCGATTGAAGCTGAGCCACGCTGTCTTTCCACCTTGCTCAAGAGTCTTCTTCTTTCTTGGCCACCAGTTTTAAAGTCCACTGCATCAGGCAATGGCTCTTTCCCTGTTCTGTTGGTGTTGGTAAAATTTTGTGTTGTATGGCTGTTTATTTTATTTGGGCTGATGTCTGCAGCACATTACTCCCCCAGAGAAAAAGCAGCAGAGACACTGTGAGGAGGGTACAAGCAGAGGTGCCACTGGGTTACCAGGGTGAGGGGTGTCAGACAGGAGAGGCTGAGGTCTCCAGCTGTGAAAGCTGTGTCCACAAAGCCCAGTGCTGCAGGAGGGAAGCCTGGAGCTTGCCCCACGAGGGCCAAATGAGTCTTCAGCCCTTAATACCTGCTTCACACCTTGGAACCTAGAACATGCTTTAAAAACAGAAAAAGACTTTGAGGCAGAGTTGAAATAGAGAAACCATGATATCAAAAGCAAAACTCTGCAGAAACTTTCATTTCTTGCAGAACCAGGTCTGGACTGCAAATTTCTCTCTGGCATGAGCCTTGGGTGGTCCTCCTACAGACTGGCTTAGCGCCCCAGCCCTCCCCAGGATGCTGCTTACTTGGTGCTATGGATTGAATTGTGTCCCCCAGAAATGTGTGTCAACTTGTCTAGGCCATGGTTCCCAGTACTGTATGATTGCCCACCATTTTGTCATCTGATAATGATTTTCCTATGTGTTGTGAATCCTACCTCTATGATGTTAATGAGGCAGGATTACAGGCAGTTATGGTTTTTTGTTTGTTTGTTTTTTTATTCTTTAGATGAAGGTTTACAGAACAAATTAGCTTCTCATTAAACAGTACACATACTATTTTTGTGTCATTTGTTACCAACCCCATGACATGTCAACACTCTCCCTTCTTGACCTTGGGTTCACTGTTACCACCTTTCCTGTCCCCTCCTGCCTGCTAGTCCTTGCCCCTGGACTGGTGTGCCCCTTTAGTCTAGTTTTATTTTATGGGCCTGTGTAATCCTTGGATGAAGGGTAAACCTCAAGAGTGACTTCATTACTGAGCTAAAAGGGTGTCAGGACCATACTCTTGGGGTTTCTCCAGTCTCTGTCAGGCAAGTAAATCTGGCCCTTTTTTTTTTTTTTTTTGGTGAGTTGGAATTTTGTTCTTCATTTTTCTCCAGCTCTGTCCAGGGCTGTCTATTGTGATCCCTGTCAGAGCAGTCGGTGGTGGTAGATGGACACCATCTACTTGTATTGGACTCAGTCTGGTGCAGGTTGTGCTACTTGTGGTCCATTAGTCCTTTGGACTAGTTTTCTTCATTCTCCCTTTCTCCTGAAGGGGTGAGACCAGTGGAGTATCTTACATGGTGGCTCAGAGGCTTTTGAGACCCCAGATGCTACTCACCAAGGTAGAATATAGAACATTTTCTTTATAAGCTGTGTTATGCCAGTTGAGCTAGATGTTCCCTGAGACCAAGGTCCCCACAGCCCTCCACCCAGCAATTCAGTCCCTCAGGGAGCTGGATGTGTCTATGGAGCTTCCATGACCTTTCCTTGTACAAGTTATGCTGGCTTCCCCAGTATTGTGTACTTTCTCACCCTTCACCAAAGATACCACTTATCTATTGTCTATTTAGTGTTCCCCGCACTCCTCCCATCCCTCGTAACCAACAAAGATTGTTTCTTTTCGTGTGTAAACTTTTTCATGAGTTTTTACAGTAGTGGCCTCATACAATGTTTGTCTTTTGTGATTGACTTATTTCACTCAGCATCATGTCCTCCAGTTTCCTCCATGTTGTGAGATGCTTCACAGAGTCATCATTGTTCTTTATCGTTGCATAGTACTCCACTGTGTGTATGTACCATAGTTTGTTTATCCATTCATCTGTTGATGGGTATCTAGGCTGTTTCCATGTTTTGCTATTGTGAACAATGCTGCAATGAACATGGGTGTGCGTATGTCTATTCATGTGATGGCTCTTATTTCTCTAGGGTATATTCCTGGGAGTGGAATTGCTGGATTTTTATTTGTATGCTATTTGTATGGTATTTCTATTTCTAGCTTTCTAAGGAAGCGCCATATCGTTTTCCAAAATGGTTGTACCATTTTGCATTCCCACCAGCAGTGCATAAGAGTTCCAATCTCCTTGAAGCCTCTCCAACATTTGTTATTTCCAGTTTTTTGATTCGTGCCAGTAATGCTGGGGTGAGATGGTATCTCATTGTGATTTTGATTTGCATTTCTCTAATGGCTAGTGATCGCGAGCATTTCCTCATGTGTCAGTTGGCCACTTGAATGTCTTTGGTGAAGTGTCTATTCATTTCCTTTGCCCATTTTTTAATAGGATTATTTGTCTTTTTGTTGTAGAGGTGTTGGATTTTCCTATACGTTTTAGAGATTAGACCTTTGTCAGATTTATCATAGCCCAAAAGTTTTTTCCCAGTCTGTAGGTTCTCTTTTTACACTATTGGTGAAGTCTTTTGATGAGCATAAGTGTTTAAATTTTAGAAGATCCCAGTTATCTAGCTTATCTTCTGGAGTTTTTGTATTGTTAGTTACAGTTTGTATCCTGTTAATGCTGTGTATTAGGGCCTCTAGAATTGATCCTATTTTTTCTTCCATAATCTTTATAGTTTTTGGTTTTATATTTAGGTCTTTGATCCATTTTGAATTAGTAGATGTGTATGATGTGAGGTATAGGTCCTGTTTCATTTTTTTGCAGATGGACACCCAGTTTTGCCGGCACCATTTGTTAAAAAGACTGTCTTTTCCCCATTAGATTCACTTTGTGCCCTTGTCAAAGATCAAGTGATTGTAGGTGGGTGGATTTACATCTGGATTCTCAATTCTCTTCCATTGCTCAGTGTATCTCTCATTGTTCCAGTACCAGGCTGTTTTGACTACTGTGGCTGTATAGGAGGTTCTGAGGTCAGGTAGTGCAAGTCCTCCTACTTTATTCTTCTTCTTCAGTTGTGCTTTATCTCTCCGGGGCCTCTTCCCTTTCCACATAAAGTTAATGATTAATTTTTCCATCTGTTTAAAGAATGCTGGTGGTATTTGGATCAAGATTGCATTATATTTGTAGATTGCTTTGGGTAGAATTGACATTTTCACAATGTTGAATCTACCAATCCATGAACATGGTATATTTGTCCATTTATGTAGATCTCTTTTGGTTTCTTGCAGTAGTGTTTTGTAGTTTTCTTTGTGTAAGTCTTTTACATCCGTGGTTAGATTTATTCCTAAGTATTTTATTTTTTTAGGGACTATTATAAATGATACTCTTTTCCCGATTTCCTTTTCATACTTCTTTTTATCATTGTGTGGGAATCCAACTGATTTTTGTATGTTTATTTTGTATTCTCCTACTGTACTGAATCTTTTTATTAGTTCCTGTACATTTCTCATGGAGTCGTTAGGGTTTTCTATGTATAGTATCATAGCATCTGCAAGTAGGGACAGTTTTAATTCTTCCTTACTAATTTGGATGCCCTTTATTTCTTTCTCTTGCTGTATTGCTCTAGCTAGGACTTCCAGCACAATGTTAAATAGGAGTGGTGATAAAGGGCATCCCTGTCCTGTTCTCGAGGGGAAAGTTTTCAGCCTCTCTCCATTAAGAATGATGTTGGCTGTTGGTTTTGCAGAGATGCCCTTTATTATGTTGAGAAATTTCCCTTCTGTATCTATTTTATTTAGAGTTTTTATCAGGAATTGGTGTTGGTCTTTGTTGAATGCCTTTCCTGCATCAATTGAGATGATCATATGATTCTTTTCTTTCCTTTTATTTATGTGGTGGATTATGTTGATTGATTTTCTAATGTTGAACCATCCTTGCATACCTGGTATGAATCTCACTTGGTTATGGTGTATTATTTTTTCGATATGTTGCTGAATTCTATTGGCTAGAATTTTGTTAAGAATTTTTGTATCTATATTCATGAGATATCTTGGTCTCTACTTTTTGTTTTTTGTGGCATCTTTGCCAGGTTTTGGTATCAGGGTTATGCTGACTTCATAAAAGAATTTGGAAGTATCTCTTCCTTTTCTGCATTGTGAAATAGTTTGAGTAGTCCTAGTGTAAGCTCTTCTTTGAAAGTTTGGTAGAATTCTCCAGTGAAGCCATCTGGGCCAGGATTTTTTTTTTGCTGGGAGTTTTTTTTTTTTTTAATTACCTTTTCAGTCTTTTCTCTTGTTATGAATCTATTCAGATTTTCAACATCAGCTTTTGTTAGTTTAGGTAGGTAGTTTGTTTCCAGAAACTTGTCCATATTCTCTAGGTTTTCAAATTTGTTGGAGTACAGTTTTTCATAGTACTCTGTTATGATCCTTTTTATTTTAGTTGAGTCTGATGTAATGTCCCCCATTTCATTTCTCGTTTGTGCTATTTACATCCTCTCTTGTTTTTCTTTTGTCAGTGGTTTGTCAATTTTGTTGATTCTTTCAAAGAACCAGCTTTTGATTTTGTTGATTCTTTGTATTGTTTTTCCATTCTCTATTTCATTCATTTCTTCTCTGGTCTTTATTATTTTCTTTCTTCTGGTGGCTGTTTGCTTCTTTTGCTGTGCTCTATTTTTCCAAGTTGTGTGGCTAATATTTTGATTTTGTCTCTTTCTTCTTTTTTAATGTCTGCATCTGTTGCTATAAACTGACCTCTGAGCACTGCCTTTGCTGTGTCCCAAAGGTTTTTTTATGATGTATTTTCATTCTTTTTGATTCTAGGAATTTTTTGATTCCATCTTTGATATCTTCTCTTACCTAGTAGTTTTTCAGCAGGGTGTTACTCAGTTTTTTATGTATTTGATTTTTTTCCTTGCTCTTTCTGTTATTAATTTCTTTTCTCATGGTGTTGTGATCGGAGAAGATATTTTGTATTATCTCAGTGTTTTGGGTTTTGTTGAGGGTTCCTTTGTGGCCTGAGGTGTGGTCTATTCTGGAGAACGTTCCTTGTGCATTGGAAAATAATGTGTTAGTGTACTTTGTGGCTTTTGGTTGGAGCTTTCTATACATGTCTATGAGGTCAAGTTGGCTAATTTTGACCTTTCAATCTTCTGTATCTTTGTTGAGTTTCTTTCTAGATGTTCTGGCCTTTACCGAGAGTGGTGTGTTGAAGTCTCCTACTATTATTGTGAAATTGTCAATTTCTATTTTCAGTGCTGTTAAGAGTTTGTTTTATGTGTTTTGGAGCCCTATCATTGGGTGCATGTTTATTATGGTTATGTCTTCTTGATGGATTGTCCCTTTAATCATTATGCAATGCCCTTCTTTGTCTTTTATGGTGGATTTTGTTTTGAAGTCTGTTTATCCGAGGTTATTATTGCCACTCCTGCTCTTTTTTGGTAGCTGTTTGCTTGATATATTTTTTCCGTTCTTTGATTTTTAATAAATTTATGTGTTTGTTTCTAAAGTGTGTCTCTTGTAGACAGCATATTGATAGATCCTGTTTTTTTTTTTTTTTTAATCCATTTTGTCACTCTCTGTTTCCTTATGGGTGCATTTAGGCCATTTATGTTCACTGTGGTTATTGATAGGTGTGAGTTTATTGCTGTCATTTTGTAGTGGGTTTTTTTTTTTTTTTGTGGTGCTAATGTTTTCTTTATTACTCTTACTTTCCTGTGCTGAATTCCTTTGTTTGGGGATTTTATTTTCATTTGTTTTGTTTTTGTATATTTTGTGTTTATTGAGACTTTATGTTATGTTTCTTTATTTGGATGAGTAGGTTTGTTAATTTTCTTTGTGGTTATCTGGAAATTTACCCTTATCTTCCTAAGTTTGAACTAGTGTTTATTACTTGGTATCACCTTGCCTTCCTCTCCATTTGAAAGTTCTATACCTACACCACTTATTTTCTCTTTTATTGTTCTGACATTGTTGTCATTTACAGATTAACCTCTCTGGTTCCCTGTTGTAAATCTTTTGGTTTTGATTAATCCTTCCTAGTTCATTAGTTAAGTTGGTATCTGACTGATACTGTCTTGCATCATAGATTCAGGCTGTTATCTGATGTTATTTGTTCTCTAACTGAAGGACTCCCTTTAATAATTCTTGTAAGTTTTTTTTGGTTTTTACATTTTCCCTTAATTTCTGTTTATCTGGAAATGTCCTAATTTCACCATCATATTTGAGCAAGAGTTTTGCAAGGTATATTATTCTTGGTTGACAATTTTTTTTTCAAGGATTTATATATGTCATCACATTGCCTTCTTGCATGCATGGTTTCTGCTGAGTAATCAGAGCTTGGTCTTATTGTTTCCTTTCTGCATGTGACTTTTTGTTTTTCTTGAGCTGCTCTCAGTATTCTTTCTTTGTTTTAGTTTTAGCAAGTGTGATTAGGATATGCCTTGGTGATTTTATTTTGAGCTCTGTGCTATTTGGGGTTCGTTGAGCTTCTTGGATGATTAGCTTTTCATCTTTTATGGTATTTTGGAAGTTTTTTTGTCAGCAATTCTTCAGTGAGCCTCTTTGTGGTCTCTGTTTTCTCCCCCTGTTCTGGAACTCTGATCACTTGCAAATTTTTGGTTTTGATTGCATCCCACATCTTTCTCAGGGTTTCTTCATTATTTTCTCTAATTTTTCCTCAAAATGATATCCAAATATTTGTCTTCAATTTCACTGATTCTGTCTTCTGTTTCAAACCTGCTCCTCAAACCTTCTATGACACTGTCCATTTCTCAAATCTTGTTGTTAATTTTTTGGATTTCTAATTGCTGTTTTCGTATGATTTCTAGTTTTGAATTTACTTTGACATACAGTTCCTGTATTGTTTTTCTGAATTCTTCCATTGTTTTGTCTGTTTTTTCTATGATTTTGTCTGTTTTTTCCTCATTTTCATCTGCTTTTCCTTCAACTCTTGGATAGGTGTGAATATTGAATATTTGAATTCCCTATCAGATAGTTCCAGTGCCTTTTCTTCTACTGGTAGGTCATCTGGTATTTTATTTTGATTCCTACTGGAACCATCTTGTCTGGTTTTTTTTAAAATATGTTTTGATATTGTCTGCTGTTTTGGGGACATTCAGTAGTTATTTTCTTCTGTTATTGATTGTGGATTTGTTTGTTTCATCTTGCTTTTTTATTTCATTTGGTTATGTCTGAACAGGCAGGCTGGGTGTGTTTTGTTGCTTTCTCGTCTGTGGGCAAGGTACTTCTCACTACCTTGTCCAATGGGCAGGGCCAGTCTTTCAGCTCTGGTGGAGCAGGGCAGGTGCAGCAGAAGGGGAGGGGCTGGGATGAGTCTTTCGTGGCACATAGTGGGTCCGATAGGGTGGGTTGGGTTTCAGGGCAGGGCAGGTTCTGGTAGACCGTGACTGTGCTGTTTGGGGGTGCGATGCTCAGCACACGGTGCAGATAGGCAGGAGGGGGGGAGGTTGTGATGAGTAGAACTAAGTGGGTGTGGGAAAGAAGAAAAAGAGGAGAGAGAAACAGGGAAAAAAAGTGCTGAGGGAGCCTGTTGTTGGAGTGGCTCAGACCTGGGGAGCTGCATGTTGGTGACTTTCTAGTCAGGTAGTGAGGCACAGCTCGTTAAGAATGGATAGATACAGCACACACAGCTATGTGGGTGGGAGAGATTAAAGGAAGGGAAAGAGAGATAAGAAGCTAGATTTAAAAAAAGGACAGAGAAAGGCACATGAAGCTAGGTACTTGAGAGAAAGGAATGGAAGGAATTTAGAGACAGAAAATAAACTGAGGAAAAACAGAAAAAAAAAAAAAAAACCAGATCATTGGGAGGAAGGAAAGGAAGGAAGGTAGACAGAAACAAGAAACCAAGGTGGGGGGTGGAGAAAGGCAACAAAAATTCCCCAAGGGAGCCCACCAGAAGTGGGTCTGCAGCCAAGTGGTGTTGCACAGCCTGTCCAGAAGGAATGAAGATGGCACATGGTGCCAGGTGTTCAGGAGAAGGGTAAAGAAGGAAAGTAGAGAGAGACAAGAAACCAAGAAGAAAAAAAGAAAAGAAAAATGCTCCAAGGGAGCTCACTGGAAGTGGGTCCCTAGCTGAGCGGTGCTGCACAGTTCATCAAGAAGGAGCACAGATGGTACATGGCACCAAGTGTTCAGGAGAAGTGTAAGGAAGGAAAGTAGAGAGAGACAAGAAACTGAGAAAAGAAAAGAAGAGAGAAAGAAAAAAAAAAAAAAGCCCCACGAGAGCCCAGTGGTGTGGTGGCGTAGACTGGGGAAGTGGCTCCTCAGCCGCGCGGCACTGCACAGCCCATCTAGAAGGAGCAGAGGTGGCACGCAGCACCGGGTGTTCAGGAAAAAGAAGGGAAGGATGGTAGAGAGAGACAAGAAATTGAGAAAACAAACAAACAAAAAATCCCCAAGGGAGCCCACTGGCTTGGTGGCGCAGAGTGGGGAAGTGGCTTCCAAGCTGGGTGGCACTGCACAGCCTGTCTAGAAAGGGTGGGGATGGCACACAGCGCCAGGTAGTCAGGAGACAGGAAAAGAAGGAAAGTAGAGAGTAACGAAAAACCATGAAATGAAGAAAAACAAAAAGGGAAAAAGAAAAAAAGTGCCCCCAGGGATCTCACCAGCATGGTGGTGTGGACCAGGGAAGTGGTCTTCCAGCTGCGAGGTGCTTCACAGCCTGTCAAGAAGGATCAGAGAGGGCACATGAAGCCAGGTTCTCGAGACAAAGGAAGGGAAGGAGGTCAGAGAGAAGAAACCAAAAGAAGCTGCTAAACATCCTACAAGACAGCCCCCTACAACAGAGAATTATCCTTCCCAGAAAGTCAGTAGTGCCAGGGTTGAGAGACCCTGATGTAGATGGAGATTTTTTGGAGGAAGCTGTCAAACACTTAGTCTTCACATGTGTAGAAGGAGAAATCAGATTAAATTTAGTAGAATACATTTTAATAGAAAGAAGTCTTATTCTCCTCTAATCCATCCTTCAACTCTGGCCAAAGTGATTATCACAGATGAAAATTTGATCATATCACTGTTCTGCTTAAAACCTCCTCATTGCCTTCTGAAAGGCCCAAATTCACCTGCGGGCCTCTCTACCATCATCTCATTCTTGCATACTCTCTAGCCTTCCCTCTTGCTGACCACGCTTTCCCCTCTACTTCTAATCCAGTGGTGTCCAAATTTTTTTGATGGTATATCCCAACAGAAATGTATATTTGTCAAGTGTATATTGTTAGATGCCATCCAGTTGGCTCTGACTCCTGGCTACCCCATATACAACAGAACAAAATGTTGCCTGGTTGTGTGCCGTCTTCATGATTGTTGATATGTCCATTGTTGTGGCCAATGTGTGTGTATGTATATAACCAAAAAAAAAAAAAACAAAAGAAACCTGTTGCTATCGAGTCAATTCTGACTCATAGAAACCCTATAGAAAAGAGTAGAACTGCCCCATAGGGTTTCCAAGGAGCAGCTGGTGGATTTGAACTGCGAACCTTTTGGTTAGCAGCCTGAGCTCTTAACCACTGTGCCACCAGGGCTCCGTGTATATATATATATATAGTTTTTAAATTGCATTATTTTTGTTGTCTCTTTTTTTCTTCTAAATTTTATTTATTTTGTTATTGAGAATATACACACAGCAAAACATACACCAACAATTCTTACATGCACAATTCAGTGACATTGATTACATTCTTTGAGTTGTATAACCATTCTTATTCTCCTTTTCGGAGTTGTTCCTCTCCCATTAACATAAATTCACTGCCCCCTAAGGTTTCTGTCTAATCTTTCAAGTTGCTATTGTCAGTTTGATCCCATATAGATAGTACTTAAAAGAGCATAATGCTCAAGGCAGACCTTTTTTTACTAGTTAAGCTAAACTATTATTTGGTTTTAAGACTTCAGGGGATATTTTTGGCTTAAGGTTTAAAGATTATCTCAGGGAAATAGTTTCAGGGGTTCACCCACCTCCATGGCTCCAGAAAATCTAGAGTTTTTGAGAATTTGACATTCTGTCCTGCATTTTCCCTCTTTTAATCAGGATTCTTCTATGGGATCTTTGATCAAAATGTTCGGTAATGGTAATCAGGCAGTATCCAGTTATTCTGTTCCCATGGTGAAGGAGACAGTTGTTCCTGGAGGCAATTAGCCGCACATTCCATATCTTCCCCCTGTTCCTGACTCTCCTGCTTCCTCTGTTGCTCCAGGTGAATAGTGGCCACTGTGTATTTTGAGTGCCTTCCAACCTAGGGGGCTCATCTTCTAGCACTATATCAGACAGTATTCTATTGTGATACATAAAGTTTTCATTGGCTAATTTTTGGAAGTAGATCACCAGGCCTTTCTTCCTAGTATGTCTTAGTCTGGAAACTCCACTGAAACTTGTCTACCATGGTTGACTCTGCTAGTATTTGAAATATCAGTGGCATAATATACAGCATAATAATAACACCTAGGGCATCACTGTATGATAAAATGTTTATTATAAAACAAATTGAAAAATAAATGGAAAAGAATTAGAGAATAAATAATATAAAAACTTTTTTCTATTCACTAAAATTTTTATTAATAGTGTTTCAGATGCTTAGTTTTTAAAGGTCTGTTTAATCTTGATGGCTTCCAATTATTCTTATCTACTAGCTATAGTCACGATATACACTTAGAGTAATGTTTGTTATTAATGATAAATTATGTAAATCCATATTTGAAAAAGTCTTAAGGATGATTTTTAATCTTTTTTGGTTGACTTCTTGTTGGGTTTTATTAAATTGCCATACCTCTTACCTCAAACTGTGTTTGGAAAAGAGTTCCCACTAGGAAAATAAGTATCAGCTCACTATTAGTCCTTGTTATTTGTGTTATCATGAACAATCCAGGATTGCTTTGCAGAAATCTTTTAAACTTTCTGGTTCATACTGTGTTGAGTTGAAATGGATAATCTAATCCATGACACACATACACCATAGTACATCATGAGCATGAAGGCGTGAGGGACCCTGTCATACCTTCTGCTTTGAGAGGCTTCCACTCTTCCTTCAGCACAATTCTTGTGAGGCTGCCAGTGCTAATCCACATTGTTGTTGTTATTGTTAATTGCCCTCAAGTTAGCTCTGTCTCATGGTGACTTTAGTTATAACAGAATAAAATCTTGCCCAGTCCTGCACCATCTTCATGGTCATTGGTATGTTTTAGGACCATTGTTGAGGCTATTGTGTCAATCCATCTCATTGAGTATTTCCGTTGTTTTCGTTGGCCCACCACTTTACCAAACATAATGTCCTTTTTTAGTGATTGGTGTTTTCTGATGACGCGTCCAAAGTGAGTCAAAGTCTCTTCACCTTTGCTTCTAAGGAGCATTCTGGTTGTATTTCTTTTAAGACTGATTTGTTTGTTCTTCTGGCAATCCATAGTATATTCAGTATTCTTTACATGCATCAATTCTTCTTCTGTTTTTCCTTTACATATGAAATGATATTAAATATTTTTAAAGCTTAGTTTTTATTTAATGATGGTCATATCTTAATGTAATACACTCATTATGCTTTTTGCTGAATAAATGAACAAATCAATTATAGACTTTCAGAGCTGGAAAAGATTTTGAAGATTCCCTAGTCTAGTTTCATCAGTTTATAAAAAACTTATAAATAAGAAAATTCAGACCTTTGGATGTCAAGTGACTTGCCCTGGGTCACACAGTCTTACAGACCCGGCTAGACAGAGAAACTGAGGAAGGCTATGGAGACTCTATTTTTGCTCTGGATGTCTTCAAGAAAAGAAAAAACAGTATCAACCATAAAGAGCATGGTGAGCAGTTGCTGGAAGTCAGAGGGCCAAAACCAGTATTCCTTGAGAATCCGTTCCAGCTTGGTTACTCTAAGATTGGATTTAAAACCCTTATGTTGATTATTTTTAAATGTGATAGTGAAGGATCACTATTTCCACACATAACATAATCTCATTTTGAAAATTGCCTGACTGTATCTGAACATCTATTCTGATCTCATCAGCATCCAGGGCTGATGTTTTCTGCATTACTAGGAAGCAGAGCCCTTTCCCACGCCCCATTTGACCATTTCTCTGAACATCTCAAGTTTCTTAGCTTAGTATAAACTTTTAACAAAATATAAAGGAATGTTAATTATCAGATGAGGCATTCTATACCAGAGAACAGTCATTAATTCCCACCAAGTATTTTTATAAAAGTAAAACGAGGGAAGGAAGTACTGTAAGCACCAGAAGTCTCTCACTACTGTTGATCATGCGTCATGTTAACCTCCAGAACAGCCATTTTAAATGTATACTTTCAGCCTAAGAACATTTCAGAATGTCTTAACGACTATTCTTCAGCTTAGAAAATGTCAGTGAGTAAGGTTTATTTATTCAGTTGTAATAAAGTATAAACCATTCAGAAAATATAAACTCATATTTACAAGCTTACTATATTGGCAGCATCATTGGGGTGAATAATATATTATCATGCTCTCATCTTATTTAGAAACTACTGTTCCTATATCAGTTTAATCACTGCCTACTTAAGAACAAAATCCAAAGCAGTTTCTATACCAGGGATCCCAAGTAGAGTTCTGTTTCTGTTAGTGAGAAAAACAGAGGGTCTTTATTGGACTGTTATGAGTTGAAATCTACTCCACGGCAACAGTTTTTTTTTTTCTCATTGAGAATATGCTAGAAAATCAGAACAAAGTCTAAGAAATATAAGAAGGGTCAGAGAGCTATGGAAGCAGGGAAGAGTCGGGGCCAAGACCCAGGAAAAGGAGAGCCAGATGGAGAGCATGATATCTCCAGTCCCTCCTCCCAACTGAAAGGTCGACGGTTTGAACCCACCCAGCAGCTCTGCAGGAGAAAGACCTGGTTCCCTTAAAGACTGCAACCTAGAAAACCCTATATGACAGTTCTTCTCTGTCGCATGGGGTCTCTATGAGTCAGACTCTGTCGCATGGGATCTCTATGAGTCAGAATCGGTTCAATGGCACCTAACAACAACTCCCCAGGAGGAGTCAGCCAGTTCTGGTGGAGGGGCCCACAGGGTAAGAAGCTGAGCAGGGCTTTCCGCCTTCCCACAGGACAGGGCACGTGATGCATCTTCATTCCTCAAGGCAGCAGAGAAGAATGGTGTGTCTCATAGACTGGAGTTGGCACCCCAGAGGGCTACATGCTAAGAGTAATGGCAAAACAGAAACAGGATAATTCTCATAGGCACACAAGTCCAGCTTTGAGTCATCTCAGTTACTGACTGCATTAAGGCTATCTGGCATTACTAGAATTCTTAGCCAGCAGGCAAAAGCAAAAGTAAAAGAATTGCCATATGATCCAGCAATTCCACTTGTATGTATAGAATGAAAAGAATTGAAAACAGGAATACAAACAGACACGTGTACACCAATATTCATTGCAGCATTATTCACAATAGCTAAAATGTGGAAACAACCTAAATGTTCATCAAGAGATGAACAGGTAAACAGAGTGTGGTATTCAGGTACATAGACTATGGAATATTACTCAGTCATAAAGAGAAGTGAAGTTCTGATATATGCTACAACATGAATGAACCTTGAAAACATTACGCAGAGTGAAATAAGTCAGTCATGTACATGATCCCAGGTACGTGAAATATCTAGAATAGGCAAATTCATAGAGATAGAAGTTTATTGGTGGTTACCAGGGGCAGGAGGGAGGGTGAAAGAGGGAGTCATTGCTTAGGGGGCACTGAGCTTCTGTTAAGTGGGATGGAAAAATTTGGAAACGGGTAGTGGTGGATCGCACAACATGATGAGTGTAATTAATGTCACTGAACTATACACATAAAAACTGTTGACGTGGCAGATGTTTTGTATATGTCTGTATATATAGATATGTATACATACTTACATATATATATATATATACACACACACACACCACAATAAAAAAAGTACATCTTTTCTGGGGGAAGGTAATGTCATTCAAAGCTTAAGTTAGCTCCACAATTGTTCATATACAATGCCCAGGATCAAACAAAAATAATGCTTTCAGGGACAATCAAGTATTTATCCTTTCTTCCTGCTCTCAGAAGTTGAGGGTCACTCAGGTCCCTGTGTCTTCACTGTGACCAACGAGTATTAATTTTCCTCTGAGCTATACAATTATCAAGGTAGAAAAATTTCTTTTCTGCACAATGCATTGGACACCTTCTATATGTCAGGCACTGTATGGGCACTGGGGATACAAACATGAATAAGACAGAGTTCTTGCCCTCAAGAAGCTTACCAGGGCCTTTCTGTTCACTGTGCTTTCCCAGTTTCTTGTGTTATGATTGAATTTTACTAAGTTAACTCACTTTGTAACTTGAGAGAATTTTCCACGTCCCATACACTGTTCTTGGTTTGTGAAGCTTTTGTCTGTCTCTCCATGTGAAGACTTTTGTGCATATGTACTCCTTTTAAAAATTTCATGGATATTTATTTTGCTCTGTTACCTGATTCTTGCCAGGAAATGTAGTACCAAATATGAAGGTGGCTTTTACCTTTTAGAACTCTTAAAAAATAGGTGCTTTTCATTAAATGTGCCTAGATACCTGGGCCTTATTAAGAAACAGCACCATGCAAGAACCAAACAAATCTGAAGCCCTGCACCAGACAAAATAAAATGAAATAAAATAGGGAACTGATTTAAAAAAAACAATGTCTCAGGTGAAATGTAAGGTCTAGCTTAAAAACACCCACACAAAGCACTTGCAAATGTGGTGGCCCCAGGGCTAGGAGCCGTTTTGGGAAGAGAACGAGTTCTGTGACTTAACCTTCCTCCTCCATTCACCCAGGTGTCTGTAGCTTGTAACTGTCTCTTGCTTTGCAGTGGGGTAGCTGGCTATAGAGTGAGAAAAAGAGATGTCCTCTTGAAGAAAGCTAGTCTGTAAATCCCTAGAGAAGCCATTACTAAAATATATATATACATTTTGCCTTCTGTGCTATGAATTGTTTTCTTAGCCCAAGGTACAATTTGATCTTTATCAGTTTATAATGTGTTTCCATAGATCACCATTGAATCATTAATAATGTGACCTATCCTCTTTACCAAAACCAAAACCATTGCCATCCGTGGACGAATAATACCAATCTCTGTATGTCTGTTGCCAGTTAGTGATGAATTTAAGAGTATGTAAGTTTACTATCTGTCTTCTTTGCTCTGTGCTCTAGGTGGCTTTTTTTTTTTTATTGATAGCCTTTACCTTCCTTGGAGACCTGGTGGCACAATAATTAAAACCACGGCTGCAACCCAAAAGGTTGGCAGTTTGAATCCTCCAGCTGCTCCTTGGAAACCCTATGGGGCAGTTCTACTCTGTCCTGTAGGGTCACTATTAGTCATAATTGACTTGATTGGCAACGGGTTTGGTTTTGGTTTGGTTTAGCTTCTTCTTTGGGATGTCTCATAAGTTAAGAACCGGGAAAAGTTGAAAATGAAATATTTGTAGAAAAGAAAGTAAAATTAAAAAGAAAAGACTCTTGACTAAAGTTAGCACGTTCAGCAGTATGGGGCAGGGGCAAGAACATTCAATAAAGGTTCCAAGAGCTGAAGTCTTGTCCTGACTGTGCCACAACCTAGCTGTCTGATGCAGGATAAGTCACAGGTAAGCTTCATGGCTGTGAAAAGAGGGAGTTGAACTTGACAGACTTTAAGTCCCCTTAAGAAGAATTGACACATTTGAATTGGGTTGGCAGAGAATGCTCAATATGCCTTGGACTGCCAGAAAAATGAACAAATCAGTCTTGGAGGAAGTGCAGCTAGAATGCTCCTTGTAAGTGAGGATGGCAAGATACTTTGGACACATCATCAGGAAAGACCAATTGCTAGAAAAGGACATCAAGTTTGGTCAAATAGACGGTCAGTGAAAATGAGGGAAACCCTCACTGAGATGGATTGATGCAGTCACCACAACGAACTCAAACACACCAGTGATCATGCAGTTGGCGCAGGATTGGGCAACATTTGTTTCTGTTGTGCATAAGGCTGCCATGATTTGAAACCGACTGGACGGCAACTAACAACAACAGTAGCAACAAAATCTAACAGTATTTGATTGTTGTTTGATTGTATTTGAGGCCTGGAGTTGTGAATTTTGTTCCTTGATCCCAGGACTCCGCATTGCAGATGTGTGTAGGGGTTCCAGATCTGGGTGGAACATGCCTATCGTGAGACCTGAGTCGAGTAGCGTGGGTATATTGGGATCTGAAGGGGAGTGTAACCGAATAAGGAAGTGGAAGGATCGAGAAAGACCAGTTTTACCTACTTTATGATCAGCTGAGGCCCTGGAAACTGGGCTCATTATATACTGTTTCTAGAAAACATGTTCCTCTAACCAAAGGACAGGTAAGAAAGAGCCAAACGGGAGGACTCCGGCAAGATGGCGGTCTAGGCAGAAGCACCACGCCGTCCCTCCACAACAAAGATCCGAAAAACTAAGCCAAACAGAGAATCAACAATCCTGAAACCCTAGAACATCAAATGAA
>NW_004443956.1:24440546-24494622 GCF_000243295.1 Trichechus manatus latirostris | reverse complement strand
ACTCCACAAGTAAAAAAAAAAAAAAAAAATAAAGAAAGAGCCAAACGCTTCTTGATCTTTAAGTCCAGGGACTCTTGTCCCCCAGTGTTGTCCTCCTCCTTCCTCTTCCAAGTGTCTGGCCCTCTGCATTTTCTGAAGAGTGTGAGGACAATAGACAAAACCTGACAGGTGTGCAAGGTGTGTGATGACATTAGAGGAGTTAGAAGAGTTATACTAGCAGCTTATTCTCTGTAATCTGTTTTGTTTAAAGGCTTAAGAAAGCAAAGAAGACAGAGTGTAAGGTTCAATTACTTATTTTCAAGGAGTAAACCAGGGAGCTTTGTCATGGGCCAGCTCTAGGCAGGAGGATACATATTTTGCAAAAGAGTAACCTGAAGAGAGGTGTGATTCCTTTAAATAAACTTCATATACTAGATATATACTTTAATGCTTTCATTGTGACTAAAAGAACTGCTGAGTATAGCCATATGTTAGTTACAGCAGTATGAGTCTGGAATGTAAGAATCCTAAGTATGATACAGTGGGCAGAGTGGTACAGAAGAGCCCATTTCTGTGATTCTGGCCCTGCCTATTCATTGTCGTAGCTGACAAATATCGTGTAACATTTCTTTATAGTCTGCCTTCCATGTCCTCTTAGCAGAGCGTTCTTGTACAATTACCTAGTAGGGAGAAGCTTTAGGATGACAACTTTAAGATGAGAAAATGGAAGTTATCATCATAGTTATTAACAAATATTTATTAAACGCACAAAAAAGTGTAAGGAACTGTCCTCACCTTCAGGGACACATGAATTATTGAGTTGTATGTTACTTAAAGAAAATGGTTATAACACTAGATAATACTATGATTAAGAAGAGATTCTTTTTGTGAGATGGTTATGGGACTAATAGCAAAATGAACGTGAGCAGATTGCCTTCATACTTTGTTTTATAAAATGGCGATGTGGAGTTGTGAGGATTAAATGAGAAAATGTTATGTAAAGTGCCTAGCACAGTGCCTGGCACATGGTGAGGATTCTGTGTATTATTTATTGTTGTTAGCAGCAGGAGTATTGCTACTATTGATGAATGGGAAGGAAAGAAAGTGCCATAGGATGTCAGATCCAGAGATCACTGCCAGCTGGAGTGATCAACAAAGCAGAAAAGATCAGACAACCTCTTGTTTTTATTGGCTTTTGCTAATAAAATGAACATTTTCTTCAAGCCAGGGGAAGTTTCTGGGCAGCATCCGCCATGGGATAACAAACACATTTACCTCTGTAGGATTCTTTGATACCTGCTTCTCCTCCCTGGCATAGATAGTTGACAGTGTTATTTTTTCTCTCCTTTTAATAGTAAATGGCCACATATCTTCTCTGTAAGCAGATGAGGCATATGTGTGTATATATAACATACATATATACACACACTAATTTTCCTCAGGCTTGTTACACCCAGCCTCTACCTCTGGTGTCTCCCAGCTACGTGCGCTTTTAACCTTACAGAGATAAACCTCTGGTTAGGTCCCTTAGCAACTCAGAGAAGCTAAGAAGAGAGAGATTCACCTGGGTCAGTCCTCAGTTTTGTGGAGGCCCACACCTGGTTTTTTTCTGGGCCTCTCAGTGATGATCAAGTTCTAGGAATTCCACTCACATTCCCTTAAAAAAGCCTGCTGTCTAACCTGAATGTCAGTATTTAGCTTAATGAAACATGCCCCCAGGGAAGAACTTGTGTTTGTTATTTGTGGGGGCCCTCCTCCAGAGGACCTGACCTGGAAGCTGGGTGGGGAGGGAGAAGCAGGAAGTGGATGTTAGAAAGCCCGGTCCTGGGATGCTGCAGCCAACCGAGGAAAACAAGGACAATGCAGTGGTCTTTATTTATTTAAATAAAGTCAAATTTATTTAATTTAAAACCTTTTTACTCCGAGATTCTTTTTTTTTTTGATGTTAAAAGTGTTTTTTTCTTTTCAGAAGTGATTGTGAAAACAGGTGGTAGGTTTTCTTTTGTTTTTGCTTAAACATTTTTAATTGGAAAAATAAAAAGTTTAACACCTGTTATGAATGGAATTATGTCCCCCCAAAATATGTATTGTAAATCCTAACCCCTATACCCGTGGTTATAATCCCACTTGGGAATGCGTTTTCTTTGTTATGTTAATGAGGCAGTATTAATATAGGGTGTGTCTTAAATAAATCGTTTTTGAGATATAAAAGCAGATTAAGCAAGCAGCAAAAAAGCAGAGATGGGGGAAGATAGATGTAATTCCACATGAAGATCACCCAGGAGCAGAGGCTCAGAAGAGACAAGCAGCTTCCTCCAGAGGTGACAGAGAGAGAAAGCCTTCCCCTAGAGCCAGCACTCTGAACTTGGACTTATAGCCTCCAAACTGTGAGGAAATAAATTTCTGTTTGTTACAGCCACCCACTTGTGGTATTTCTATTACTAAGATAACTAAGACAGTAGGCTATATACCAAGAAAACCAAACTCGTTTCTGTCAAGTCAGTTCTGACTCAGGGCGACTCCATATATTACAGAGTAGAAGAACTGTTCCATAGGGTTTTCTTGGCTATAATCTTTATGGAAGCGGGTTGCCAGGCTTTTCTTCCACAGTGCCACTGGGTGAGTTAAAACTGCCAACCTTTAGGTTAATAGTCAAGTGCAAACCATTTATGCCACCCAGGTTCCCCCAAATTAAAAAAAAAAAAAGTTTATTAGGCTGTGAAATTGAAAAAAAACCCACCATTTTAAGGAATGTTTCTATTAAGCCTGAGAGGTGAACAATATCTGCTCCAGGAACATTTGTCTAATATATTTGTAGTAAGTCTCACAACTTGGTGCAATATGAATCATGGCATATGATTTGCACCAATATTTAATAAACCTTCTTTTCCTGCAGATTTTCTCAGTACAGGCGTACCTTGGAGATATTGCAGGTTTGGCTCCAGACCACCGCAATAAAGCAAATATCACAATACAGTGAGTCACATGAAGTTTTTTGTTTCCCAGTGCATATAAAGGTTATGTTTACACTATACTGTAGTCTATTAGGAGCCCTGGCAGCACAGTGGTTAAGCATTTGGCTGCTAACCAAAAGGTTGGCAGCTCAAATCCACCAGCTGCTCGAAACCCTATAGGGCAGTTCTACTCTGTCTTATAAGGTCCGTATGAGTTGGAATTGACTTGACGGCAGTGGGTTTTTTTTTTGTTTTTTTTTTTGTCTATTAAGTGTGCCATAGCGTTATGTCTAAAAAACAAAGTACATACCTTAATTAAAAATTCTTTATTGCTAAAAAATGCTAACCATCATCTGAGCCTTCAGTGAGTTGTTACTACAGTTACTTACTTCCTCCACTGAAATCTTACACCCTTCAAAGGCATCCATGAGGGCTGGAATCAGCTTCTTCCAGACTCCTATTAATGCTTATATTTTGACCTCCTCCCATGAATCACGAATGTTCTTAATGGCATCTAGAATGATGAATCCTTTCCAGAAGGTTTTCAGTTTACTTTGCCCAGATCCATCAGAGAAATCACTATCTATGGAAGCTATGGTCTTAGGAAGTTATTTCTTAAATAATAAGAGTTGAAAGTCGAAATTACTCCTTGATCCATGGGCTGCAGAATGGATGTTTGTGTAAGCAGACATTAAACAACATTTATCTCCTTGTACATCTCCATCAGAGCTCTTGGGTTTCACTTTCTTATCATTTGTGTGTTCACTGGAATAGCACTTTTAATTTCCTTCTAGAACTTTTCCTTTGCATTCACAACTTGGCTAATTGGCACAAGAGGCCTAGCTATCAGCCTATCTCAGCTTTTGACATGCCTTTCTCACTAAGCTTAATCATTTCTAGCTTTTGATTTAAAGTGAGAGACATGCAACTCTTCCTTTCTCTCGAACACTTAGATGCCATTGTAGGGTTATTAATTAGCCTGATTTCAATATCGTGGTGCCTCAGGGAGTAGGGAGGCCCAAGGAGAGGGAAAGAGATGGGAGAACGGCCGGTCAGTGGAGCAGTCAGAACACGTACAACATTTATCGATTAAGTGCACCGTCTTATATGAGCGTGGTTTGTGGCACCCCAAAACAATTACAATAGTAACATCAAAGATCACTGATCACAGGTCACCATAACAGATATAATAATAATGAGAAAGTGTGAAATATTACTAAAATTACCAAAATATGACACAGAGACAAGAAGTGAGCACATGTTGTTAGAAAAGTGGTACCAATACACTTGCTTGAGGCAGGGTTGCCGCAAACCTTCAATTTGTAAAAAACGCAATATCTGGGAAGGGCAGTAAAGTGAAGTGCAATAAAATGAGGTATGCCTGTGTTTTAGAAAAAGGAAATTGAGTCTAAAAGGTGGTTTCATTTTTTGTTCCTCCCAAACCCAGGACTCCTACAATCTCTGGGAGTAGCCTAAAAAAGTGCAAGGGGTTTCATTATATTGTGTGAGACCTTGGGTGGCTCACTGACTTTCTCTGGACCTCAGTTTCCTCATTTATGAAATAAAGACGTTGAACCTGATAATATTTATTGGTGCTAATATTAGTTTTAATAAATAAAAGGATCCATGCACATTTCATGTACACTGTAGCTTCAGTTTGTGACCATAGCTTATAGTATGTCAGCTCACCTCTGCATCCAGTTCAGACTTGGTGAGGTCAGAATGACTCGGCCTGTTGCAGCACATCTCTGGGACTTTCCCTTTTCTCAAATATAGACCGAAAGGAGTAAAGGCACAGCACAGGACAGGATGTGATGAGATCTAGAGGTGCCCCTGCTTTCTTCTTTTTCTCTCCTCTGGGTTCCCACGGCCCTCTCCTCCCTGGGTGTGGGGTAGTGGCTGCCTGCATTATGGACTTGGACCCTTGCAAGTCCTCCCTGATCCCCTGTTCCTTGCTGCCAGTAACCTCCGCCTCCTAGAGCAACTCTGGCACTTTCCTGGAACTCATTATCTAGACGTCTTTTAGCACAATATCCCTACCTTTCTCATCCATTTCTGGACTGTTCGTTCCTTGAAGGCTGCATCCGTATCTGATTCATCTTTGCCTCCCTGTATTACTGTTTAGGAGTCCCTTGGGTCGAAGCGTTAAGCACTGGGCTACTAACCAAAAGGTTGATGGTTTGAATCCACTCACTGGTGCCTCAGAAGAAGGGCCTGGTGATCTGCTTCTGAAAAATCAACCATTGAAAACCCCACGGAGCACAGTTTTACTGTGACACACACGGGGTCGCCATAAGTTGGGGTCGACTCGATGGCAGCTGGTTTGGCTTACTGATTTTATTGCCAGTTAATTAATTAATGATTGAATGTTCAGTCTTGGCCTGCTTTGTGAGGCGTGGTCCAGCACAGGGGTTTGCACGTGGCATGAACTCGCTGCACGATTGTTAGATAAATGAGTGAATGCTGGGATCTAGAGAGCTTGCCAAGCTTCAGCCTTGGCATTTTACATTGCTGTCATGAAAATCCTTACTAAAAATAAATGCCGCCTGCATAGTATGTAAGATATTCTGTTTGGAGGATGGAAAATGTAATTGCAGGCACAGCCCAGCCTCATCAAGCCTGTTTGTCACAGTGACAGGAAGGCCCATTGTGAGCTCAGGAATTTTCTCGCCTAGAAAATATTGGAATAAACAACATAAATATCCAGGGAAGTGCAATGCAAGCTCTGTTTCATTCATTTAGTTGGATGAGAGCAATTTAGCTCCCGTTAATTTTTGATCATTTTCATGATTTTAATGTTTGTTAATAGATGAATCACGTTAACAGGAACTGTCATTTAACTTGTGAAAAAGTGGAGAACTAAATTAAGAAAGGCAGCAAGCTGAGCTTCCCCCTTGGAAGCTGTTTTCCACACCCTCCTCTCTACCAGAAAAAGGTAATGAAGAAAAGGAAAAATCTTTTCTCCTTCGGAGAACTTCAAAGAAGAAAACTCAGAAATTCAGAAATAACTCTGGTTTTCCTAGGCCAGGGCTTCCTGACCTTTTCAAGGTAATGTAGAACATAATATTTGTAGTGCTCTGGGGTGAAAGATAGACAGCTCATGGTTGGGGTGATGGGCAGGTGGGGCTCCGTCCTGGCCCACCCAGGACTGTTCCATTTGCCTGGAGACTCCTCAGAGAGGGATTCTACAGCCTCACTCATGACCCTTCTGTCTTACTTTCTCTTTTTGAATTGCTAAGAACTAAACTTGGCTAGTAGAACCTTCTAATGTCAGTGGATAAAACAAGTATTTTTATTGGTCTTCAATGTTATAAAAATTACTTATAATCTCAGGAAGAGATTTTTGAAGGAAAGATAATGGCTGAAACAAAGAAAAATATAAAAACCAAAAACCAAACCCACTACCGTTGAGTTGATTCTGACTCATAGCAACCCTACAGGACAGAGTAGAACTGTCCTATAGGGTTTCCAAGGAGCGGCTGGTGGATTTGAACTGCCGACCTTTTGGTTAGCAGTCGAGCTCTTAAGCCACTGCATCACCAGGGCTTCTCCTTTTGGTTAGTTGTCCTAAATATGTAGAGTATAGTGTTGTGGTTAATTCCACAGGCTGAGAGTCAGGTAACCTATGTTCATATCCTTACTCTGTTGCTTCCTAGTTGTGTGACCTGAGGAAAATTCTAACACATCTGTAACACATCCTTGGCTTAGTTTCCTCATCTGTAAAATGGGGCTGATAATAGTGGCTATCTCAGAGACTTAAATTAGAGTACCCTTATAAGCACTCCACCACCTGTTTGTCAGTGTGTTGTACTGTGGTGGCTTGTGTGTTGCTATGATGCTGGAAGCTGTGCCACTGGTATTTCAAATACCAGCGGGGTCACTCATGGTGGACAGGTTTCAGTGGAGTTTCTAGACTAAGACAGACTAGAAAGAAAGGCCTGGTGATCTACTTCTGAAAATTAGCCAATGAAAACCTTATGGATCACAAGAGAACATTGTCTGACTTGTTTGCTTCGGACACGTCATCAGGAGGGATCGATCACTAAAGGAGGACATCAGGTTTGGTGAATTAGAAGGCCAGTGAAGGCCTAGGACGCCCTTGGTGAGATGGATTGGCACAATAGCCACAATAACGGACTCAAACATCCTGGTGATTGTGAGGATGATGCAGGATCAGGCAGTGCTTTGTTCTGTTGTACGTAAGGTCACCATGAGTTGGAGTCAACTCAGCAGCAGCTACCTGCCTACCTACTCTACCTACCTGCCTACCTACTCTATCTGTCTGTCTGTCCATCTGTCTATCTATCTGTCTGTCTGTCAGCACTCAGTGCCTGGCACCTAGCAAGTGCTCAATAAATGGTTGTATATTATTATTTAAATTTTTATTTATTTTGTTGTTGTTGAGAATATACATGGCAGAACACACCAATTCAGCAGTTTCTACCTGTACCATTTAGTGACATTGATTACATTCTTTGAGTTGTGCAACCATTCTCATCATCTTTTTCTGAGTTGTTCCTCCCTTATTAACATAAAATCACTGCCTCCTTAGATTCCTATCTAATATTTTGAGTTGCTGTTATCAATTTGATCCCATATAGATAGTTCTTAAAAGAGCATAATTCTCAAGGCAAACATTGTTTACTAGTTAAGCTAAACTATTGTTCAGTTTTAAGACTTCAGGGGGTACTTTTGGTTTAAGGTTTAAAGATTATTTCAGGGCAGCAGTTTCAGGGGTTCATCCAACCTTCATGGCTCCAGGAAATCTGGAGTCCCTGAGAGTTTAAAATTCTGTTCTCCATTTTCTCCCTTTTGGTCAGGATTCTTCTGTAGAATAAATAGTGATGTTATTATTGTTTCTGTTTATTGTATGAGAAAGTACATCAGAGTTATAAAATAATAGAGGGAGACATCCTCTCCCCTCAAAACCCACAGTGTCTTTGCTCTCTAAATGAATTTGATCCCAGTAGGGTTTTTTCACTGGTGGTTTGACTGTTGACCGAGGCCTGAAGAATGCAGATGGGAAGTTTGGCGTCCAAATTGGGGGTTCTTCCACTCAAAGACCATTTGTGGCCCTGTTGAACCAGAGGCCCTTATATTGGGATCCAAGGGTAGCAACATTTTTGTGAACATGGCCCACCGTAGTGCTCCAGAGTTGCAAGGTTTAGAGAGGTGGGGCACAAAATCATCACGATAAATGAGGTCGAGATGCCAGGGTCAGAGGCCCAGCAATAAATCCTGGGGACCTGTGTTCTAGTCTCCCCCTCCTCAAGTCATGATGTATCATTGTAATTTGCTAAGTTCCCCCTAGTATGGTTGTATTGGAAATAGATTATTTAGTTGTGATAATTTGTGTTTGTGTAGCCTCAGATGTTGCCTTTATAAATTGCAACTCAGAAGTTAACCTCAGCTTCCAGATGCAACTGGATTCTGATATTCAGATCTGGATGCAACGCAGTTATATTATGTCCCTAGAAACCTCATAATTTTATAAAAGAGAAGGCTTAAATGCCCTGTTTCTTCTAGACTCTTTCCCCACAATACGATTTTTCAAACTGTATCAGCCTCCCGGCAGCCATGTACGTACGCCCAGAAGTAGTTTCTAATTTGTGTAAGATGCTGTGTAGACAGGTTGGAACCAAGGGTCTCCCTGTAGTTTCACATAAAATGCAAATCCCATTAAAAAGCAAACACACAAAAGGGAAGACACCAGCCCTTGCTTGTCTCATTGCATAATTCTTCCTAGATTTACATATATTTCTTTTTAAGCTCCCAGCAAGGCCTTCACTATGGCTGATTTAGGCCATGAGGCCATTTCCTCGGGCTGAAGAACCATTGATGGTCTGTTGGGCTGTGCCAGGTCACTATTTGTGCCTTATCATTGGCAGTTGCTAAACTGCACTATAAACGTGTCAGGGGAAGCTGTCTTGCTAAAGGAGAACTGGTCTAAATGGGGATTCAGGATACAGTGTAGAGATGAGTATATCAAGACAGATGTTCCCGGAGGCACTAGGGTGGACAGGTGGGATTCCGAGGGAGCTAGGGGTATGACCCTGGCATGCAGTTACTTCCTCCATTCCCTGTTGACTCACTGACCTCCTCGGATGCTGAGGGGATATTTCGTTTTTGTTGTTTGTCCCCCATGCTTTTACACAGAGGTGGGATGACAGCCCCACAGCTCAGCCTTCCTGGTACTGGTGAGGGCGTGGCAGAAACAGGCACTCTCATGTCCTGCTGGTGGAAGTGGAAACCAGATCAGCCTCTTAGGGCAAGTTGACAGTATCTAGGAGTCCCTATAGGGTCGCTATGAGTCGAAATCGACTCGACGGCAGTGGGTTTGGTTTTTAGTTTTAGGAGTCCCTGGGTGGTGCAAACAGTTAATGCACTTGGCTGATAATAGAAAGGGTGGAGGTTCAAGTCCACCCAGAGGTGCCTTGGAAGAAAGGCCTGGCGATCTGCTTCCAAAATATCAGCCATTGAAAACCCTATGAGTGCAGCTCTCCTCTGACACACGTGGGGTCGCCATAAGTGGCAGTCAGCTTCACTGCAACTGGTACTGGTTTATGGAAAAATGTACAACTCTGTGACCCAGAAATTCTACTTATAGGAATTTATCCTACAGATAACTTCTACACATGTGCAAATATGTTTGCACAAGGATGTTCATTGCTGCATTATTTTGTTTTAAAATAATACTAGACGTAATTTAATGTTTTGTAAGTAAGATAATGGCTAACTATATTGTTTCTCATACTACTGAATATCTTGCAGCTGTTAAAAATAATGAGGTGGATCTGTATGTGGTGATACAGAACAAACTCTAGATAGATGGTTAATAATAATTAACACTAATTGAGAGCTTATTGTGTGTCTGCTCTGGTCTGTGACCTTTATTTATATTATCTTGTTTAATTTTCACAACAGCCTTATGAGCTAGGAACTATTATGTGCATTTATAGATGAGGAAACTGAGACAGAGGGAGATCAGGTAACTTGCCCAAAATAGCATCGCGAGTACCTGGTAGAGCTGGGATTTGAACCCAGCTACTTTGGCTTCAGAGCCCGAGCTCTTAATCACTATCATAAATATCCAGGTGTAAAGAATGATCTCCATTTGTGATTTTTAAATAAATATATATCCCATCAATAGAAGACAGCATTCACTAAAAAATGGACATCTTATGAAAGACCTCACCCATCTTTTCAAAATGTATTACAAGATAAAGCGGAAGGGCAGTTAGACTGTGTGGCGCATACAGTGCCTCCTCAGGGGAGGTCACGGGTCCCTTCCTTCTTTCCTTGTGCATGTGCTCACACTCTGTCCAGTCTCACGCTGTGGGGCTCTGGAGAAAGGGTTGTGCCTGAGTTGAGGAGGAAGCCCAAATGTTTGAGGAATGCACATCAAACACTTTTATTTGAGTGGGCTGGGATCAGCTGAATGTTGTGTGATTAGCTCTGTTTGGGAGAAGTATTCGTTTAATCAAGTCGTATTTCCAGGGTTTTACAGCTTGATTGTTTTTTCATCTTGCACCAGCTGGATATTGGCATCGCCTCACCCAAACTCCAGATTATGAAAAATTGTGGCCAATTTGTAAACTGCTGTATGACATAAGCCTTGGATTTTGTTATGCTTTTCATTCTTACTGATGCCATCGTATGTATGTTCCATTTGGGTGCTTCCTGCTTTGGACCTTAAACAAAAGGCCCTTGGTAAAGTGTTAAAGCTAGGTAATAGATGTAATTCTGCTTTTTTCATGAGGTCACCTCAGAATACACAAGGCAAAGCTCTTAACTTCTCTTCTCTGAATGCCTGTGATTCTTACAGGCTAAACCACACCAGCAGTCCATGGGTAGTGCAAATGGTTAACATGCTCAACGGCTAACCAAAATGTTGGAGGTTCAAGTCTACCCAGAGAACCCTCAGAGAAAGGCTTGGTGATCTACCTCTGAAAAATCAGCCACTGAAAACCCTATAGAGCATAGTTCTACATTGACATACATGGGGTCTCCATGAGTTGGGTCTACTTGACAGCAACTGGTTAGGCCACACAAAACCACCAAAGACCTCAAAAAGCCACTAAACCCAACAGATGCTTTTAGGAGAACATAGCTTTCTAGCCTTCCCTGTAGCATTTGAAGCTGTTGACCACATTCTTACTCTCGACATCTCTTCCCTTGGATTCCGTAGCAGTGCTTGCCGTCATTTCATTTTCTCCCTCTTGCCCACCCACCCTTTCAGTCTTCTCTGGATCCTCTTACACCTGCTTCTTGAATGTTAGTGTTTTCCTGATTACTTGATCATCTTCACTTTTTCACTCTGCTCTTTATCCTTTGGTAATCTTATATGAAGCCATGATTTCAGTTACCTGTATGTATTAGCTCCTCTCAAAACTATCCTCTAATTCAGACTGTTTTGTAACTTCCAGATCTGTGTATTCAGATGTCTACAGGACATCCATTTGACTGATCCACATGCACATCACATTCACCATATCCAGAACTGAAGTCCTTGTCCTTTCCCAAGTCTAATTCTTTTCCCATATTCCCTGTCTCACTGACAGGTGTCACCATACACCCAGTTTCACAAAATTTCTTATATCATGCTTCATCACTTTTGCCTATACCATTGCAGTATCTTCATAATTGAATTATTGATTTCACCTCTTCCAGTTCATTCTCTATACTGCCACCAGAGTTAACTTTCTAACATGTAAATCTCCTGGTTTAATATTTGCAGTGTCTGCTCCATCAACTATGGTTCAAAATGGACATTTCTTAGATGGCCAGTAAGGTGTTCTTACCTATAAAGCTTCGGCTTGTAGTATAAACTTGTGAGACTTGTGAGGACCTATGAACACAGATGTGTAGTGAAAGAAGCCTGGGTCTCCAGACACAGGTCTGCTCCTGACTGAAGGAAGAGGAGAAGTAACTGGTGTCATCTGACCCTGCCCAGGTCCAAGACTGCCTTAACATGACTTGAGTGTCAGGGGGTGCTGAATCTGATTTTTTTAATTAATTATTCAGTTAATGGATAAAAGGGATACTTGGCTGAGAAAGGGTTCAAGTATTAATGAAATCTGCTGAGCACCTACTGTGAGACCAAGAAAACCAAACCAAACCCATTGCCATTGAGTCGATTCTGACTCATAGCGACCCTATAGGACGGAGTCGAACTGCCCATCAAGTTTTCAAGGAGCGCCTGGTAGATTTCGAACTGCTGACCTTTGGGTTAGCAGCTGTAGCTCTTAACCATTATGCCACCAGGGTTTCCACTGTGAGACCAGGCTGTAGTTAATGGGAGGAAGTTTTCAGACACGTCCCTGACTTTTAGAAGCTTACACAGTTGCTAGGGAGCAGGCATAAGGAGGTTGTCCAGGTGGTATAATTTCAGGGGACCTCCCAGTGCCACTCACCTAAGAACGTCTCTCTTTTACTTGTGTGCTCCAGTATACCCAAGGTATAAAGACTTTTGTTTCATAGTATGTGATGTGGCCTACAAATATGCCTAAGAGTGGAACCTGTCAACCTCCATATATGAAACTTGAATCAGAGCTCACAAAGTGGTAGCCTATTGATCATTTAGTTTAATCCTTACAGTGGTTTTTAAAAATGTGAACTAGTAGTCAGCATTTTATCATCTTGAAATTTCACTTAAAAACCCAGATTTATGATTTCTCTTGAAAAACCTGAAGATCTTATAACAGTGATACTGCATTCTTCATGGCAGTTCTGAGAAGCACCAGCCCTTTTAGATGGAAGATCCCTCACGAGGTCCTCATAGTCCCCGTCCAGCTTGCTATATGTACCTGGCCCTGAATTTGTGGCCCCTGCTGTAAATAGTTGACTCAAGGGAGACCTTCTGTCTTAGCTATCTAGTGCTGCTATAACAGAAATACCACAAGTGGATGTCTTTCACAAAAATAAATTTATTCTCTCTCACAGTTTACGAGGCTAGAAGTCCAAATTCAGGGGCCAGCTCCAGGGGAAGGCTTTCTCTCTCTGTTTGTTCTGGGGGAAGGTCCTTGTCACCAATCTTCCTCTGGTCTAGGAGCTTCTCAGCACAGGGACCCAGGGTCCAAAGGACAAGCTCTGCTCTCAGCTCTGCTTTCTTGGTGGTAGTAAGGTTCCTCTCCTCTCTGCTCGATTCTCTCTTTTATATCTCAAAAGAGATTGACTTAAGAGACAATCCTTTTCCAAAGGAGAGCCACTGACCACCTTTAGCTGATCATTGTCATGAGGGAGTATAGATCCAGTTAAGGCAGATCTCCTGTTTGTTCCTGGGACACTGGAAATCTGGATATCTCTTATTTTTATGTGACATTTTCTCCTTTTTCAAGTCAGGCGAAAACTAATGAACGAACGAACAAACACACAACTCCATGTTTGTATGCTGCAAGTTTGCAATCTGCTTTGGTAGAAAGGAATGGTGATATTTCAGGCTCTCTGGGGACCAGGTTTTTAGGTGGAGACCTTCCTTCTCCAGTCATACCATGTTGGTGGAAGCCTCATTTACCTGCAAATATATGGGCCTCCGGGGCAGTGGGGAGGTGCTCTGTGAATGAGAGTTTGCTCAAGTTTGAGAATCCCTCTGAAACCAAGAGGTCCACTCCCCAGCTCCTCCTTGTGGGCTTGCCCTGTACCTGCCAGGAAATTCTTGCTATGGAAAACACTGACGTCTAGGCATCTCTGCCATTTGCTGATACTGGGAAAGATAGGGGGAACGTTTCTTGTCCTTAAAGGAACTGTGCTTTGTGTAATAAAGATTTTTTATCTCTTCAGCTTAGTCTTTAGTTAATCCACTTTCTCCCAGATATGGGATTTTGAGCTGGGTCCCATTATGTTTTGGCACATGCCTCCAGCAGTCTTCATCATATCATCGATCTGGAATTGCCAGCTGCAAACCTTCCAGTTCTTTTGTAATGCAGCAAGGGTTTGGTGGTACAACAGAAGATGTACTATGAATTATTAAGGAGAGCTGGTAATTGAAGAGCTTTCACTCTCGTGGTGTATTACTCAACACATTCTTCTTCCTCAGGCCTCCCTAGCCAAGTATATAGGGCATCTGTGTTAGGATCTCCATTGGTGCTTTTAAATGCTAAGTGGACTATTAATAATAGGTAACTTTAATACAACTCTGAATTTATTTTTGAGAGATGGAGCTGGGTATCTTAATACAGACAGGCCCTGGGGTGTTGCTGCATGGGTTTGTATTTTGTTTGCTGCTGCTGTTGTCATCATTTTTATTATTATTTCGTTATTATTATTATTTCTCACTTAAGGGACGATGGAGGAGTGGACTTACATATCCTCTTTCCCCAAACTCAGAAGACTCTTACTGGAGGTTGTAAGATCTCCTTGTTGTTGTTAGTTGCCGTTGAGGCAGCCTTATGTACAATCTTGCATACAGCAAAACTATCTTACGTACATGGTGACCTTATGTACAACAAAATGAAACAGTTCTGTGCCACCTTCGTGATCACTGGTATGTTCGAGTCCATTGATGTGGCTATTGTGTTGATCCATCTTATTGAGGGTTTCCCTCATTTTAGAAGACATATTTTCATTTGTCTTTTTATTAATCTATTCAGCACCAGTAAGAGAAGAGCTGTGGCATGAAGGACTCTAACTTGTTGATATGCTTCTAAAGGAAATTTATATACGTTAGCTTCCCTTCAGCACTCCTTTCTCTGTGATCTGACTCATTTGGTTGCAGACATTACCCAAGTTGTGGAGTACAGGCAGAGAATCAGTATCCAGGGAAGCCAGTGCAGTTGCTGAAGTGGACTGCTTGCTTACCTAGTAGGGGAGTCTGGTCCTTGTGTAATCAGAGTGCTCTCTCCGCCATGAGAAATATTGTGTCCTGCAATAGGGCTTTTCAAACTGTAATGTGCCCATGAATTGCCTGGGAACTTGTTAAAATGCAGTTTCTGATTTGGGTTTATGTTTGAGATTCTACATTTCTGACAGGCTCTCAGGTAATACTACTGGTCTGGGAGGTAACACTTAGAATAGCGAGGTCTTAGACAATATTGCAGCTGATGGACTAAGCAATAAAACCTCCCCGTTGCTTTGGGGATTGGTAAAAATAAAATAAACCCAAACCTTCTGGTGTGTGTATGGCCATTGGTCTTTTTTTTTAAAAAGTCTTTTTTTTTTTTTGTATTCATTGAGAAAATGTACAGATATTTGAGATTATCCTTAGTCCAATGGAAGCAGACATTTTCTTAATATTACAAAAGGACTACACTGATAATTCCACACCCCAAAGAATTGTCAAGGACAGTTTTTGCTAGGCCAGTCATTATCTTTCAGGCCTGAGATGATTTATCTTTCTACAGCAATAAACCAAACTCAAACCTGTTGCTGTCGAGTTGATTCTGACTCATAAAGACCCTTTCGGTCAGAGTAGAACTGCCTCATAGTGTTTCCAAGGAGCTGCTAGTGGATTCGAACTACTGATCTTTTGGTTAGCTGCCAAACTTTTAACCACTGTACCACCAGGGCTCTTTCTATAGCAATAGCTGTCACAACTTCTTAATTTTGAAAAATACCCTGAAATAATCAGAATTGTTGGGATCATTAATTCTAGAATAATTGGAATGTTCTGACCTCAAGGAACTATGAAAATTATTTTCTTTAATGCCCCCATTCACTTAATTTCTCTGAATTTGAGATTTATTGACTTGATCATGTTCACAAGTGTGGTGAAATTTAGTAAAATTAGAATCCAGGGCTCCCAATTCCTAGACCATGGTTATTTTCACCATATTAATAAAAGCAGTGCACAGGTGGAGCCAACATGGTGCTGTAGACAGGAGCACCATGCCATTCCTCTGCAGCAAAGACCCGAAAAACTAAGTAAAATAGATACAAATGTCAGTCCTGGAACCCTAAGGTTCAAATGAAGGGATAAAGAACTCGATCAAGCACTGAATGGAATAAGAAACTGACAGAGAACAGAGAACAAGGAGAGGTATGGAATGGAGGTCCACTACCAGCTAATGCGGCTAGATTCGCCATCTTGGACTACAACCACTGAGGAACAGAGACAGGGAGTACCGGAAGGCAACTTCACGGAGCTCCCAACAGGAGACAACACTTGGTAACCAGGCGTACATGCTTTCCCATCCCCCCACCCTTCTTCCTTCTGCGTGACCTCCGCTGCGTTCCAACGGGCCATGGTTGCTCTGCTGGTGAGACACCAGCTTAGTGCCGCCCAGGTTTGCCCTTCCCCCACTGGCCGACTCCTTCATTGCCTTTTGTTGTTGTTGTTTTGTTTCTTTTCTCTCTCTCCCTTCCTTCCTTTCTTTTCTCCCACCCAGCTAGCCCTGTATTCCATCTCTGCCCCTTCTCTAGCCACCAGCACATGGCCTCCCCGGGTCCATGCCACCCTCACTGACTAGCTCCTTCCGAACCATATTTTTTGTTTGTTTCTTCTCTCTCTATCCCTTCTTTCCTTTCCTTTCTCCCATCCACCTAGTCCTATGTGCTGTCCCTGCCCCTTCTTGATGGGCCATGCTGCACCACTTGGCTGGAAAGCCACTGGCACACAGCCTCCCTGGATCCATGCTGCCCCCACTGGCTGGCTCTCTCAGTGCCATATTTTTTTAGTTTGATTGCTTTGTTCTTTTTTTCTTCTGTTTCTTCTCTCTCCCTTTCCCTTCTTGCACCCACCTAGCCCTGTTTGTCACCCCCACCCCATCTCGAAGGGCTGTGCTGCACCGCTTTGCTAGAGAGCCACTGGCACATGGCCTTCCTGGGTGTGCGCCGCCGTCACTGACTGGCTCCCTCAGCACCATTTTTTGTTTGTTCACTTGTTTGTTTTGTGTTGTTGTTTCTTCTCTCTCCCTCTTTTTATCTTCCTTTCTTTCCTTTCTCCCATCCACCTAGCTCCATGCGCTGCCCCCTCCCTTCTCGATGGGCTGTGCCGCACCGTGGCCTCCCTGGGTCTGCACTGCCCCAACAGGATGGGCTCTCTCAGTGCTATATTTTTTATTTTTCTTTATCTTTCCCCTTCTCCCTTTTCCTTCTCTCTCCTACCTAGGCCCTGTGATGCTTCCACCCCTTCCTGAGGGGCCATGTCACACCACCCACTCGCCATTACCCGAATTCCATCCTGCCCCCAGTGGCTGACTCCCTCGGGGCCATATTTATTTATTTTTTGTTTTTCTGTTTCTTCTGTCTTTCCCTTCTTTCCTTTCCTTTCTCCTGCCCACCTAGCCCCATGTGCCACCCTTTCTCAACAGGCCAAACCACACCACTCGGCTAGAAAGTCACCAGCACTTGGCCTTTCCAGGTCTGCAATGCTCCCACCCACTGAATCCTACTGTGCCACCATTTTATTTACTTTTTTTTTCTATTTTCCTTCATTTCTTTGCTTTTTGTTGCCTCTGTTTCTCTTTCTTCTTTCTCTCAACCACTTAGTTCTGTACATCACATCCTCTGCCTTCCCTCCTTTCTATCTGCACCATGTGCTGAGTGCCGTGCCCCCAGGTGGCACTGGTGCAGAAACCTGGGACCCCAGCGCTTCCTGTTGGCCCCACCTTGTGCCACAAATGATCCATCCCTGCCCCTCCCACTCGCTGGACCTGCTCTGCTGCACCATAGCTGAGAGACTGGCCCTGCCCACCTGAACAAGGTGGTGAGGAGTATCATGCCCACAGATGAGAAAGCAACAAAACACGCCCAGCCCACATGCCAAGACATCACCAAATAAAACAAAAAAGCAGGACAAAACAAACCTCCAATCAGTAAATGAAGAAAATAATTCCTGAATGTCCTGGAGACAGCAGACAATATCAGAACATATAAAAAGACAGGACAGGATGGCTCTAGAAAGTGAACAAAATAAAACAACAGACGACCTTACCAGTAGAAGGAAGGGCACTGGAACTACCTGATAGGGAATCAGAGTCTAATATTCAGGCCTCTCTAAGGTATTAGGAAAGAGATGAAGGAAAATGCAGACAAAAATAAGGAAAAAATAGGTGAAATCTTGGAAAATATAGACAAAATCAGAGAAAACACAGAAAAAGCAATGGAAGAATTCAGGAAAATAATACAGGAACAAAATGTCAAAATAAACAACTAGAAATCATACAAAAACAAAAGATAAACAGCAAGATTTCAGAAATGGACAGTGCAATAGATTTTAGGAGCAAATATGAAACAATGGAAGACAAAATCAGTGAAATTGAAGATAAATCATTGGATACCACCTTGAGGAAAAATCAGAGAAAAGAATGAAGAAAACCTGGTAACTATGTGGGATACAATCAAAAACAAAAATTTGTGTGTGATTGGGGATCCAGAACAGGAGGAGAAAATGGAAAACACAGAGAGGATCATTGAAGATTTGTTGACATAAAACTTCCCTAATGTCATGAAAGATAAAAGACTGACCATTCAGAAGCTTGACGAACCCCATATAGGATAGACCCCAAAGGCAAAACACCAAGACATATCATAATCACATCAGCCAAAACCAAAGACAAAGAAAGAATCCCGAGAGCAGCTCGTGACAAATGAAAAGTCCCATACAAAGGGAAAAAAATAAGACTAAGTTCTGATTACTTGGCAAGAAACCATGCAGGCAAGAAGGCGATGGGATGACATATATAAAACATTGAAAGAAGAAAATTACCAACCAAGAATAATATGTCCTGCAAAACTCTCGCTGAAATATGATGGTGAAATTAGGACATTTCCAGTAAATGGAAAATAAGGAAATGTGTAAAAACCAAACCAAACTTACAAGAGTTATTAAAGGGAGTCCTTCAGTTAGAGAACCAACAACATCAGACAACAACCTGAATCTAGGACTCAGGAGAGCATTAGTCAGATACCAACAGTCTTAGTTATCTAGTGCTGCTGTAACAGAAATACCACAAGTGGATCGCTTTCACAAACAGAAGTTTATTCTGTCACAGTCTAGTACGCTAGAAGTCCAAATTCAGGGCACCACCTCCAGGGGAAGGTTTTCTCTGTTGGCTCTAGGGGAAGGTACTTGTCATCAATCTTCCCTGGTTGAGGAGCTTCTCAGCACAAGGACTCTGGGTCCAAAGGACGTGCTATTCTCCTGGCTCTTGTTTCTTGGTGGTATGAGATCCCCATGTCTCTCTGTTCACTTTTCTCTTTTATATCTCAAAAGCGATTGGCTTAAAGCCAAACCTAATCTTGTAGATGGAGTCTCATCAGCACAACTGTTGCTAATCCCATCTCATTAACACCATAGAGATATGACTTACAACATATAAGAAAAGCACATCAGATGGCAAAATGGTGGACAGTCCCACAATACTGGGAATCATGGCCTAGCCAAGTTCACAGATTTTTTGGGAGACAGAATTTAGTCCATGACACCAACCTAGGTAATGAACTCTAAGGGAAAAAACAAACTAAAAGATTTACAACAGGGAACCAGAGAGGTGAATCTGTAAGTGACAACAATGTCAGAACAATAAAAGAGGGAATAAACAGTGTAGGTATACAACTTTCAAAGGGAGAGGAAGTCAAGGCGATATTAAGTAATAAAAGACTAGTTTAAACTTAGGAAGATAAGGGTAAATTTCAAGGCAACCACAAAGACAGTTAACAAACCTACTCAGCAAAATAAAATAGAAAAGCATAAAGTCTAAGTAAACACAAAGTCTACAAAAATGAAACAAACAAACAAACACAAAAATCCACAAACAAAAGGAATTCACCACAGGAGAGTAAGAGGAAAAAGGAAATGTTATCACCACCAAAAAAAGCGCTACAAAATTACAGCAATAAACTCACACCTATCAATAATCACACTGAACGTAAATGGCTTAAATACACCCAATAAGAGACAGAGAGTGACTAAATAGATTAAAAAAAAACAGGACCCATCAATATGCTGTCTACAAGAGACACACCTTAGAAACAAAGATATAAATCTATTAAAAATCAAAGAGTGGGAACCCAAATGTAAATCCATCCACCTGTGGTCACCTGATCTTTGACAAGTGCCCAAAAATCCATCAAATAGGGTAAAAATCAGTCTTTTTAACAAATGATGCTGGCAAAACTGGATGTCCATCTGCAAAAAAATGAAATAGGACCCATACCTCACACCATACACAAAAACAAATTCAAAATGGATCAAAGACCTGAATATAAAACCAAAAACTATAAAGTTCATAGAAGAAAAAATAGGATCAATGCTAGAGGCCCTAATACACGGCATTAACAGGATACAAACCATAACTAACAACACACAAACTCCAGAAGAGAAGCTAGATAACTGGGACCTTCTAAAAATTAAACACTTATGCTCATCAAAGGACTTCACCAAAAGAGTAAAAACAGAACCTACAGACTGGGAAAAATTTTTTGGCTGTGACAATTCCGACAAAGGTCTCATCTCTAAAATCTGCATGAAAATCCAACACCTCTACAACAAAAAGGCAGGTAATCCAGTTAAAAAATAGGCAAAGGAAATGAACAGACACTTCACCAGAGAAGACATTCAACAGACACATGAGGAAATGCTCAGGATCACTAACCATTAGAGAAATGCAAATCAAAACCACAATGAGATACCATCTCATCCCAGCATTACTGGCACGAATTTTAAAAAAAAGAAAATAACAAATGTTGGAGAGGCTGCGAGGAGATTGGAACTTCTGCGCACTGCTGTTGGGAATGCAAAATGGTACAACCATTTTGTAAAACAATATGGCGCTTCCTTAGAAGGCTAGGAATAGAAATACCATGTGATTCAGCAATCCCACTCTTAGGAATATACGCTAGATATATAAGAGCTGTCACATGAATAGGCATATGCACACCTATGTTCATTGCAGCATTGTTCACAATAGCAAAAAGATGAAAACAACCTTGATGCCCATCAACAGATGAATGGATAAACAAACTATGGTACATATGCATAATGGAGTATTACGCATTGATAAAGAACAATGATGAATCTGTGAAGCATCTCATAACATGGATGAATTTGGAGGGCATTATGCTGAGTGAAATAAGTCAATCACAAGAGGACAGATATTGTATGAGACCACTATTATAAAAACTTATGAAAAGTTTTACACACAAAAACAAATAATCTTTGATGAGGAGAGGAGTGGGGATGGAAAATCACTAAATAGACAATATATAAGTGGTAACTTCGGTGAGGGGTAAGACAGTACACAGTACTGGGGAAGCCAGCACAACTTGTACAAGGCAAGGTCATGAAAGCTCAATAGACACATCCAAACTCCCTGAGGGACCAAATTACTGGACTGAGGGCTGTAGGGACCATGGTCTCGGGTAACATCTAGCTCAATTGGTATAACATAGTTTATAAAGAAATTGTTCTACATTCTACTTTGGTGAGTAGCGTCTGGGGTCTTAAAAGCTTGTGAGCGGCCATCTAAGATACTCCGCTGGTCTCACCCTGTTGGGAGCAAGGGAGAATGACGAAACTAAAGACACAAGGGAAAGATTAGTCCAAAGGTCTAATGGACCACAACTACCACAGTGTCCACCACACTGAGTCCAGCACAACTAGATGGTGCCCAGCCACCACCAGCGACTGCTCTGAAAGGGATCACAACAGAGGGTCCCAGACAGAGCTGGAGAAAAATGTAGAACAAAATTCTAACTCACAAAAAAAGACCAGACTTTCTCCTCTGACAGAAACTGGAGGAACCAGTAGAGTATCCCCCCGGACTCCCTTTTAACTCAGTACTGAAGTCACTCCTGAGGTTCGCCCTCCAGGCAACGATGAGACAGGCCCACAAAACAAACAGTAATAAACATAGCTCAACCACATATATGACACTAAATGTGCACATCAGCCCAGGGGCAAGGATTGGAAGGCAGGAGGGGACAGGAAGGCTGTTCAAATGGAAATGGGGAACACAAAGTTGAGAAGGGGAGAATGTTGACACGTCGCGAGGTTGGCAACCAGTGTCACAAAACAATATCTGTTAATTGTTTAATGAGAAAATGATTTGTTCCATAAATAGTCATCTAAAGCACAATAAAATAAATAAATAAAAGCAGCTACCATTTATTGAATGCTTATTGTGTGCCAGGCATTTTACTGGCATGTATCAATGATCCTTCTTAATAGGGATGAACAACAAAAATTGAACTAATTAATCCATGCCCAGTCCCACCCTAAAGGAAGAACATATGGGCAAGATTTCTTTTTTAATGCAAATCTGGAATTGGTTGTCTTGATATTTATTTGCCCAGCTGGGTGGATGCAGAAGTTAGAACAGCTGAATTCCTTTAATGAGATTGAAGATGCAGCTCTTTATTCATATTTTTGGCAAGCCAAATATTTTCAGCTCTAACTTTTGGGATAATGTAGTTTGCACCTATTGATTTTAATTCTGTAATGCCTTCATGTACAGAGCTATGTCTTCATTTATCTTTGTACCTCTTTATGCCTAATAAAACCTTTGCACAAAATAGGCTTATTCATCTGAAAATGAAGCTAATGACTGTACCTGCATCAAAGCGTTCTTCTGAGGATTAAATGAAATAATCCTTGTAAAGTGCTTAGAGTGGTACCTTGCATGTCGTAAGCAAGCCTCAGGCATTTTTATTTATCATTGTTCTTTAAGTGTTTGACAATGTTTGAATAACACGTTGTTTTATTATACAGTTTACTTATCAATGAAGGGGGTTTAAGATAGAGTGTATGTACATCAGTTAAAAGATTAATTTTTGAAATAATATTGGCATGTTAGTTATAGTTCCCCTTTAATTATTAGATTAATAAATGGCTGAGAAAACAATATGACATGTTTAAGAAAATCTATCCATATCCTGAACTTGTGTTAAAATTTAAAGTTTAGAAAGCAGGTTTGAGCAAATCTAAGTTGTAGTCCCTTGCATTAGTTTTAAATGTGGTTTTAAGTAAACTTGGTAGAATCCAAACACTATTAAAGTTGATTTTGGCTTATGATTCAGCCAGACACTACATATCTAATTGTTTCATTAAAAAAAAAGTGCTGTTGGCCAGTTGGATGCTTCCATTTTAGTTCTGTGAGGAGTCTTTTTAGTAGAGTGAGTGTTACGAGGCATGGCGATGCATGTTATATGCCCAGTACATGACCCTTTTCTTATGGAGGATCTCCTTATCACTAGGATGGCAGTGGAAGGACTGTGGGCTTTGGGGATATGGATCTGGAATCAAATCCAGGTGCCCTTCCTTACTATGGTATAAATCTGGAAAAATTATGTCCTTCTCTGTGCCTCAGCTTCTGCATCACTAAAATGGAGATGGTAACACTAACTTCACATGCTTATTCTGAGATTAAGAAAATGATTTGTGTAAAGGGTGTGGCACTCAGTTCTCAATAAGTATCGGTTCCTCTTTCATTTAGCGATTTAACTCTTATTTTATTCCCTAGCTAAGAAGTCAAAACATTCATGTGTTACTCTGAGTGTTCATACACATCAGAAACCACAGACAATATAAAAATTAAGATACGTAAATGGAAAGAAAACAGCAAGGAGCATTTTGCCTTGTAACTTCTCCCACTACATAGATTCCCTGGTAGAGCTCCGGTAAAGGAGAGTCTCCACAGTTCCTGGGACCTAGGATGACAGTAATGAATTATCCACATTCATTCTTATGGATATTAATTATGTGAGCAAGAATTGAGGAAGAAAATGGAAATATAAGACACTTGTGGCTGTTGGAGGTCACAGAGTGAGGGTTTAGCAATATGAGGGGTTTGACAAAGCCTGCCATGGAAAACCAGGTCTAAAAATCCCCCTTGGTTACGAACTGGCATCAATTTTTGAAATGTAAATCTAATTAGGTGCTAAATAAACAAAGACCATTCTCCTCTCTGCCCACTGTACAGCTGATTGTGCTATTGTTTGGCTTACTTATATGATAGAATAATCATTATTTTAATTAGAAATGAATGCTCAGTAAGAGGGAATTGAGTAAATAAATGGACATACCTACATAATGGAGTCTTATGCAGCCATTTATTGGCATGGAAAGATGGCATTATGCAGTTCTGAGAAGAAAAAAAATCAGATTTCCAAAAAGCATGTATGGTATGATCTGATTTTGATTAAAGAAAAATCAACTATATCCATTCATGTTATTAAAAGTTTATTTGTATATGAATGGGATTTGCAGAATACAGCTGCCCCTTGGTATCTAGTGGGGAGATTGGTTCCTGGACCCCCTCAGATACCAAAGTCCACAGATGCTCCAGTCTCCTGTATAAAATGGTATAGTATTTGCATGTAGTCTATGCACATCTCTCCTATGCTTTAAGTCATCTCTAGCTTACCTAATACAATGTCAGTGCTGTGTAAATAGTTGTAAAGTGCTATCTAAATAGCACTTTATGCTCCCTTTCGCCTGTGAGGGATTGCTGTGATCACTTAATTGCCTTTTAGGAGCCATTTCTTCACAGAAACAAAGGGTGCACACAACCCAAGTAGCAAATGAACAAGAGGTGAACAATGCTTAAACCATGGTGCTGGAGAGAGACTGAGGGTCTGTGAGATGGCGGGGGCTGCAGCAGGGGCTGCCCCACACATCACTGCATTTGGGTAGATTCAGCACAGTGCTTGGTGGCAAATTCAAGTTTTGCTCTTTGGAACTTTCTTTTTTTTTTTCCGGATATTTTCGATTCCTGGTTGGTTGAATCCGCGGATGTGGAGCCCGCGGATACAGAGGGCTCATTGTCCATTTTATTTTATCCTTTTTGCTTCTTTTCTTCTTTTATGAAACATTGTGTAATGAAAACAATATAAATTAATTTTTAATTTAAAAGTTTATTTTTTTATGAGGTGATTAAACACAAAGAAAATATGGAAGAAAAAAATCTCCAAGGTCCAGACCAATTCCTGCTGGCAGTTCGGATGGTGCCAGGCCTCTGGGGTCCTTTGGCTCTGTGGAAATACAAGGCTAGGCTGCGGGCCAATCAGGGCTCTGGGTTTAAGAGCCAGCATAGGTTTTGGAACCAGAAAATGCTGCTCTGACACAGCTGGCTCCTTGACCTGGTGATCCCTTTTCCTCATCTGAAACATGGAAAGAACAATCATATTCAAATACTAGGTTTGTCATGAGGATTCAATGAGCTAGTGTATGTAAAGATGTTGTGTCAAATTAAATTATTTCCTTTCTTCTGGGCTTCATGTTTTGGTTCCAGTTGGCATCATGTTGATTTCATGGTGACCAATGTGTGTCAGAGTAGAACTGTGCTCTGCAGGGTTTTCAATGGCTAATTTTTTGGAAGTACATTGCCAGGTCTTTCTTCTGAGGCACCTCTGGGTGGACTTGACCTTCCAGCCTTTTGGTTAGCAGCTGAGCTGCTTGACTGTTTTGCACCACCAGGAGACCCCTCTATCTTGGTGCTGTAGTCTATGCAGGTACAGGTAGATCTGCCTGTGGAGAAATAGGGAGGGATCTATTTTATAGAAATTGCTATGTTTCTTTTTTTGGGAGGGTTTGTATTGATGTATAAAGAAGGGACTAGACTAAAGAACCCACTGTGGGTTGGCATTAATAACAGGGAAAGTCTGTTCCCTTTTGTATCAAATTACGAACTCCACTTCCAAGTCTTATTGCTGGGCTTCTCATTTCTGCAGCTGTTTTCTAACATGTACCTCTTGTTTGGATATGCATGCCACTTGATGCCTGAAAATATTGGATGGAGACTTCCCTGCCTCCCCTGGACGCCTGTGCATGCAGGTGCAGAGCCGTCCATTGAGGGTGCACTGAGAACACAAGTTTAAACCACAGTGCTGTGCCCTTGGGCTTCAGGATTCAGAGAAGAGGCACTGAGCTGCGTAACAAACAGGCAATGACTCTAGCTTAAAGACAACCAAACTTAATCAATATTGAGTCTATTAGTTTAGAGTTTGTACCTGGGATAAAGTTAATTGTTACGAAAAGGTTATTTAAAAGGGAGTTTACCAAGCTGACAACGTGATAACTGGAGAAACAGGAGAGGTGGTACTTTACCAATGGAACACGCTATTTAGGGTCTCATATACCAGAAGTGTGAGAATACCAAGCCATCCTTATTTGCTTGTTATACCTGGTTAGCCTAATGCTAGGCTCTGTATGGAGACCCTGGGTAGTGCAAATGGTTTAGTGTTCTACTACTAGCCCAGACATTGGCGGTTCCAGTCCACCCAGAGGTACCTTGGAAGACAGATCTGGTAGTCTGCTTCTGAAAGGTCCTAGCCTTGAAAACTCTATGGAGCAGTTCTACTCTGTTGACGTAGGGTCACCACGAGTTAGAATCAACCTGACAGCAACTACGAGTGACAACAACAACACAGGCTTTGTATAACTGAAAATGTGAACATTCTTATTTTGTAAGGATACATGTTTTTGATTCTTCCTAACTGAGTAGTTTTCCAGATTATTAGTGGAATTTTAAAGATATGAACTCAAAGAAATAAATGTAGAAAGCTATATGATAGGAAAGGGACAGGCAAGGGGGTAATACTAGTTTTCAGTATTTAGAGAGAAAAATAGGAATGAAGAAAAACTAGAAGCCAAACCCAGAACCCAAAATGTATAAGCTTAACTGGATAAAATCAAGGCTGTTGATTTTGTGAACTAACTAAACTAGCGACAGAACGGTGACTATGATGATACTGAGAAATGATTTGTAGGGACTGTCATATACCACATTGGAGTAATCAGAATACATTATGTCAGACATGCTCATTGACTGGATTTTTCTAAACAATATACAATCCAAGGTATTCTCTGAGAGGACGTATTTACCAACAAGGTTGGTGATGCTAGAAGTGTCTGAATGATGCCAAACACAGGAGTGCATTAGAGGATGGTGCGTTAGCAAGGAGCAGAACTACTGAGGGCTAATGTTCCGAGATCTAACATTTATTGAGCCTGCTTACTGTATGGTAGACACTGTGCTAAGACATTTTATATACTTTGTTTCATTTATTGTCACAACCATCCTGTGAGGTGGACATCTTATTAGGCCTGTTGTTACACATGAGGAAACTGAAGCTGAAGGAAGGATTTGCAGTTAGGTAATGGCAGCGTTAGGGTTTGGGCTGAGATAGCCTGGGCTGTGGCAAATGCAGGAACATGAGGCTCGGAGCAGAGTACTTTGCATAGGTTCATTTCAAGTGATTTGTGTCCCTTGGGTTTCCTATACCACCTGTCTGCCAGTTCAGTCCCACTCACTGTTCAAGAACTAGTGCCAGTCCCATGAAGATAGGGACTGGGTCTGTTTTCACTGTGCCTAGCACAGAGGGACTTCATACAAGTTCAGTGAGTACTGACTGGCTAGGGGACTGCTCCCGACTGCCTCAGCATATACTGTCCTTACCACCTGGTTTAGCTCGTAAGGACACATTCTCTGGTTCTCTTATTGTTCCTTCTGAATTCTATTCTCCATCAACAGGATTATGCCTTTTCTGTAGGATTATTCTTTTGTATCCTTTTAGTGCCGACACAAACAAGGATATTAGAATCCAAGGATGTTGCTGCAGGAGGGACTTGGACATGGCTCTGTCAAGGTGGATTAGGACTCAGGCGTCCTAAAGAGCTGCCTTCTGATCTTGGGATGGGGGGATGTTGAGCACACTTGTCTGAGAGGCCAGGACTGCAGCACCCTTGCCAGCCCAGCTTCAGCCACAGCAACTCCTTTGCCAGTGGAGACTTGTGCAATGGGCCCAACACTCCCTGTTTGCATTTTAGGGCACGATCTTGTAGTTTTGTGCACCATAGTTCTGTTACACCCATCTTCAAAGAATTCATTATTTCTTTAGCATTTTCTTAACAAGAACTAGTGTATCCTTGGGAACAAAGCCCAGAGAGGTCAAGAAACTTGCCAGAAGCCACACAGGATCTGAGAGGGACAGCCAGGCACAGTTCCAAGATTTTCTTCCTCACCACAGACTTGCTGGGGGTATGGGCTTGTCATCTCCGTACAAAGCTGACATTTTCCTAATCGCCTGCCTATGGAGTAAAACAGCTGACCTGAATGAAAAAGATGCTGTTCTTTTGGAAATCGCAGTCTTAATCATAGAAGCTGTCCACGTACCTTTCCCAAGGAAGTGCCAGTATATTTGGACAATATGGCTTGGCACTTGAAAGCTGGTTGCTAAACACGATGCCGCCACTGCCTTAATGTACAGCCGAGCAGTGGGTACAGGGCCAGGGTGTGGGATGGGTAGGGAAGAAAGAGAGTGAGGTCAACTGACAAGGGAAATACTAAAGCATTTTTACCACTGTCTCCTGATCTATTGGTTTAATTTCCTGCTTCGAAGCAGAGCCATCTTGGCACAACTGGGGTCATTACAGTTCAGTTTAGGAAAGCCAAACCCATGCTGTAGGAACTCTGCATTTCTTTCCCATTCACTGACTATGCAGAGGCTTGAGGGAATCGAGGAGGTCCCTGGTACTCAGCAATAGGGCGGCCTCTGCCTCGTTCCCTGCAGTCGCTGTCCTGGAGCCGCCCAGGGGCCAGAAAGAATAGAGTGATCACTTTTCCTACAAGTGGCCACCATCCTCCAAAAATGAGAATTGCAGAGAGGTTGGAGGGGATTTGTTGAAAAATTGATCAGAATTAAAGAATCCTGATTCGGAAGCATGAGGGGGAAATGGAGACCCACTAGTCACCTTATAGTTTGTGGCTGTCGGGTAACGTGTGGCTGACGGGAGGCTAGGCTTGTCATGTCCTGGGCCCCTGTCTCATGATCTACCCGTCATCCCACCTCCTCGCCCAGTGTGACTCCCATTTTCTAATCACTTGAGAGGCTCTGTGAGACACAGACTGTGTGGTGGTCGCCGGATTTGAAGGTCAGATTGCTCAGTCCTTTGGCCACCTGTGGGTGTTAGTGTCCCAGGTAAAAGGGAAGCCCAATCCTGCAGTCTTTAGCAGGTATGAGTTCTCATGGGTTGCTAGGGAGAGCCTTGGAGAACTCCTGGATGTCTCAAAATCTCTTACCCAAAAAATAGCCATGAGGTGGATGAGTGCACATGAGGCCAGATGCCTCATCTACCTCCACAGCCTTCTTTCCAACAAGGCCAGGGAAGGTGGCTTCTGAGGAAGGAGTGTTCGTTAGTCAGGAGATCACCTTTCATGTGAATCCTTCAGTGGTTCACCCTTCATGTGTACCTCACTGGTATCCTGGACTTTCTCCTAAGAAACTGTGTTGTAGTGGCCTGTCTGGCTCTGTCACTAGATTGAAAATGTCATGAGGGCTGGGCTCTGTTTCATTCATCAGTTCACTTATTAATTTATTCAACAAATACCACATCGAGTATCTGCCATGTGCCAAACATTGTTCTTGGCACTGGATATATAGCAGTGAACACAATGCACAGAAGTCCCTGTTCTCATGGAGCTTACATTCTAGTGAGGGGATATATCCAAGCCAATTGCTGTAGAATTGACTGAGTCATGGCAACCCCATGTGTGTTAGAGTGGAACTGAGCTCCGTAGGGTTTTCAGTGGTTGATTTTTCAGACATGTATCACTAAGCCTTTCTTCTGAGGTGCCTCGGGTGGACTCAAACCTCCACCTTTTCAGTTAGCAGCCTAGTGCATTAACCATTTGCACCACCCAGGCACTCTGAGGGGAAAACTACCGTAAAGTAAATCAGGGAAAAAAGTATTATGGTTGATGGTGGTAAGTGTTATGGAAACAAATAAGTCAGGAAAGGGGAATAGGGAGTCCTCAGGTGTGTGTAATTGTAGGTCAGGTGTCTGAGAAGATCATATTTGAGTAGATACTTGAAGAAAGCCAGAGAGATGAATATTCAGGAGGAAGGCTGTTTAGGAAGGGGGAACAGCAAGTGCAAAGCCCCTGAGTAGGGCTATTCCTGGGGACTCCAGAGGCCGGTCCAGCTGGAGCTGAGTGACCTCTCTCAGAGCCTTGCATTTGGGGCAGTCAGTGAAGCAGAGCTCTCCCTGGATCATCACTGGACTTTTGCCACAGTGATGATCTGGATACAAGATGCCTTAATTTCATTTGGTTGCAGGCTATTAGGAAGAGAATAAGAGAATGACATTTGCCCTTGAGTCAGTTGTGACTCATGGTGGCCCCATATGTGTCAAAGTAGAGCTGTGCTCCACTGGGTTTTCAGTGGCTGATTTTTCTGAAGTAGCTCACCAGGCCTTTTTTCTGATGCACCTCTGGGTGGACTTGAACCTTGCAACCTTTTGGTTATCAGCGAAGCACATTAACTGTTACACCACCCAAGGACTCTAAGAGAAGTAATAATAAGAAGAAAACCTCAATTATTTCTGAAACAATTCTTAAAATAAACCCATCAGTCTGTGTATCCACTCCCCATGTTTTGAACCCACTGCTACATTCCAGCCACTGTAGGGCATTTGAAAGCCAAAGAGAATAAGATACAGTCAACTGTAATTGTAATTTAATCACAATTGTAATTACTTGTATACTCTTCCAAATCCCTCAATGGATTAGAAGCTTCTGGAAGGCAGGGACTCTGTGTTGATCTTTGGACAAAGTGCCTGGCACATAGTTGATGCTTGGTAATTATTGATTTGGGTGCATTTGCAGCAGAGCCTGGAGCCTGATCTCTGGCTCAGGACCCTTGGCACCTGCATGGTGCTAACGCATTGTGAGCATAGTGTGCCTGTGTTTTGGTGAACCTGGTAGAAACCACTTGTCTTGGCTCCATTCCCAGCTGACTCTCCCCTCTTCCATGACTCACACTTGGTTTCATCCTCTTTTCTGAAACTGATACCCAGGCACATTGTCTGGGTACCCGGGCACGTTGTCTGGGTACCCAGGCACGTTGTCTGGGTATCAGTTTCAGACAAAACTTCACTAGGGTTTTCCTTATAGTCTATAGATCTATAGACCTTTAAAAATCCATTGTCCTTCTATGACTTACAGTGGAATTGAATCTGAAGAGAGAACTCTCCTGAGGAGGGAGGGTGAAGAATAAGTGTTCTGTTTTGTACCTCTACTTTCCTGGTATATGCACCATTAAAAAAAAAAAAAAAAAAAACTTTTTATGTATGGGAAATGAAAGCACAACTCCTGAGGGAAATCACTCTCAGAGGGAGAGCGTGAGTGAGCAGTGAGAGGGGAGTAAGATCTGGCTGCCTGGGAAACGAGGGAGCCTTGTGTTTGTTTTCCTGTATTGTTCCTCAGGGCCATCGCAAAGTTGCTCCTGTTATTATACTCCATGTGCTGCTCAGGAAGAGGCTCATGGTCATGATGATTTAATAACAGGCCAGGCCCAGTGATTAGAAGCTGTGTCTCATGCTAGTTGCCTTGGAGAATAGGATTTGACCGGCTTTTCAGAGGGATTACATGGAGATGGGCAAGTGGCCACTGTTGGGGAAATGGAATCTCCAAATGAAAGGGGGCTGGTTTTTGGTGCTTAGATATCATTTGACTAAATGCTTCTGCTTTCTGCTTTCCAACCTAAACCAGAAGCTTGGGGTTGGGGTTTGGGAGTTGGTTCTGTGTTGGGGTGGTAAGTGGTAAGGGCCAGGTTGGGGTCATCACGCTAGCTGATAGGACACAATAACACAGGTTCACTTTATCTGTGGCACCTGCATGGTGGCCAGCTCAGAGCTTTGGGTGTACAGGACCGTTAGGGGTACCTGGGTGTCCTGGATCCCTCAGCCATCATATTTAAGAAATAAAATTATTTTATTTTGGTTCTTGTTGAGAATATATACAGCGGAACATATACCAATTTAACAATTTCTATATGTACAATTCAGTGACATTGATTACATTCTTCAAGTTGTGCAGCCATTCTCACCCTCCTTTTCCAAGTTGTTCCCCCCATTAATATAAAACTTACTCCCCCCTAAGTTTCCTATCTAATCTTTTAAGTTGCTGTTGTCAGTTTGATCCCGTATAGATAGATCTTAAAAGAGCACAATGCTGAAGGCAGACATTCTTCACTAGTTAAGCTAAACTATCGTTTGGTTTTAAGAAGATTTCAGGGGATATTTTTTGGTTTAAGGATTATCTCAGGGCAATAGTTTCAGGGGTTCTTTCAGCCTCCATGACTCTAGAAAGTCTGGAGTCCATGAGAATTTGAAATCCTGTTCTGGATTTTACCCTTTTTTAATCAAGATTCTTCTATCGACTCTTTGATCAAAATGTTCAGTAATGGTAGCTGGGTACCATCCACTTCTTCTGGTCTCATGGCAAAGGGAGTAGTAGTTGGTGATGGAGGCAATTAGCCACACATTTCATTTCCTCCTCCTATTCCTGATTTTCCTTCTTCCTCTGTTGCTGCAGGGGAATAGAGAGTAATTATTGCGACTTGGATGGCTGCTTGCAAGCATTTAAGACTCCAGGCACTTTGCAATGAACTAGAAGGTAGAACAGAAGCACTAAACACAATATTAGGCCAATTAACTGGGATGTCCCATGAAATCTTGACCCTAAACCTCCAAACCAAGGAGCCAAATCCCATGAGGTGTTTGGCTGCACATAAGTCGCTTCAGCAGCTACTGTGTTTTTGATTCTTGTTGCTGTTGTTGTAGTAAATATATGTCACAAAACTTTTGCCAACTCATCTTTTTACAGGTGCCCAAGCTACTGACAACAATTACACTGATTGTCTGTGCAACCCTACCCTTAATGCAATTTTTCCATCACTGTAAACTGAAACTTAGTGCCATAAGGAATAATCCACCCTTCTCCCTCGTTCCCACCCCTGGTAACCACTAATATACTTTGGTCTCTATACATTTACCTATTCTTGTCTTTTTATGTAAGTGAGATCATGCAGTATTTGTCTTTTTGTGATTGACTTATTTCACTCAGCATGTCTTCAAGATCCATCCACATTGTAGCATGCATCAAAACTTCATTTATCTTACTGGCTGAATAGTGTTCCGTTGTATGTATGTACCACATTTTGTTTATTCATTTATCCGTTGATGGGGCATTTAGGTTGCTTCCATCTTTTGGGTATTGTGAATAGTGCTGGAATGAAAATTCGTATAGAAGTATCTGTTTGAGTCTCTGCTTTCAAGTCTTTTGGGTATATACCTAGGAATGGAACTGCTAGGTCATATAATAGTTCTGTGTTAATTTTTTGAGGAACCGCCACACTGTTTTCTACAATGGCTTTGCCATTTTGCATTCCCATCAGCAATGGATAAGGGTTCCAATTTCCCCACCAACATTTGTTATTTTCTTTTTTTATCTTAGCCCTTCTAGTGGGAGTGAAATGGTATCTCATTGTGATTTTGATTTGCATCTCTTTGAAAGTTCAGCTGCTTACCAAAAAATTAGCAGTTCAAATCCACCAGGTGCTCTTTGGAAACCCTATGGGGCAGTTCTACTCTGTCCTATAGGGTTTCTATGAGTCAAAATCAATTCAACGGCAGTGGGTTTGGTTTTTGTTTGGTTGATGGCTAATGATGTTAAGCATCTTTCCATGTGTTTGGTGGCCATTTGTTCTCTTTGGTAAAATGTCTGTTAAAGTCCTTTACCCATTTTATAATTGAGTTATCTGTCTTTCTGTTGTTGTCAGTTTTATGTATGTTTTAGTTATTAGATTCTTATCCCATATATGGAGCCCTGGGGATGCAGTGGTTAAGCGCTCAGTTGCTAACTGAAAGGTTGCTGGTTTGAATCCACAATCCACTCCAAGGGAGAAAGATGTGGCAATGCTTTCTTAGAGATTACAGACTTGGAAACCCTATAGGGCAGTTCTACTCTATCCTGTAGGGCTGCTTTGAGTTGGAATCGACTCAGTGGCAACGGGTTCTTTTGGTTATTGATATATGGTTTCTGAAGATATTCTCCCAGTTGGTAGCTTGTCTTTTCACTTTTTGGTAATGTCTTGATGAACAAAAGTTTTTACTTCTATGAAATCCCATTTATTTAGTCTTTTGCTGTTTGTACTTCTATTATTAGATAATTCATTGTTAAAAGCTAGGCCCGACAGCCCTGCACTCTCATTTTCTTCTAAGAATTTCATAGTTTTAGTTTTCATGTTTAGGTCTTTAATCCATTTTGAATTTGTTTTCGTGTATGGTTTCCTTTTTCTGCATGTGGAAATCCAATTCTCTCAGCACTAGTTTTTGAAGAAATTCTTCTTTCCCCATCAAAAGGATTTAGTACCCTTGTCAAAAATCAGTTGACCATAGATGTGTGGGTTTATATCTGGACTTGGAATTCTATTCCACTGGTCTGTGTGTCTATTGTTATGTCAGTACCAGGCTGTTTTGATTACAGTAGCTGTATATTTTAAAATCAGGAAGTATGAGTCCTCCTACTTTATTTTTCTCTTAACTTTGCATTACCTATTCGGGGGCCTCTTGCCATTCCATATAAAGTTGAGGACTGGTTTTTCCATTTCTCTGAAGAAGCTGTTGGAATTTTGATCATGATTGCATTGAATCTGTACATTGCTTTGAGTAGTGTTGACATCTTAACAATATTAACTCTTTCAACCCCATGAACATGAGAGCTATTTCGGTTTATTTAAGTATTCTTTAATCTTTTTCAGCAGTTTTACTTTTCATTGTATAAGTCCTTCACATCCCTGGTTAAGTTTATTCCTAGGAATTTTATTCTCTTAGATGCTATTGTAAATGGAATTGTTTCCCTAATTTCCCTTTCATATTTCTCATTGCTGGTGTATAGAAACCCAACTGATTTTTGTTTGTTCACCTTGTACCCTGAAAATTTGCTAAATTCCTGTATTAGATCTATAAGTCTTCTTGTGGACACTTTGGAGTTTTCTATAAATAGGGTCATATCATCACAAATAGAGATAGTTTTATTTCTTTTTTTCCAATCTGTTGTTGTTGTTAGGTGCCATCGAGTCGGTTCTGACTCATAGAGACCCTATGTACAACAGAATGAAACACTGCCCGGTTCTGTGTCATCCAACAATTGTTGTTATGTTTGAGCCCATTGTTGTAGCCAGTGTGTCAGTCCATTTCGTTGAGGATGTTCCTCTTTTTTGCTGACCCTCTACTTTGCCAAGCATGATGTCCTCCAGGGACTGATCCCTCCTGATAACAAATCAAAGTATGTGAGATGAAGTCTTGCCATCCTTGATTCTAACGAGCATTCTGGTTGTACTTCTTCCAAGACAGATTTGTTCTTTCTTTTGGCAATCCATGGTATATTCAATATTCAACACCATAATTCAAAGACATCAATTCTTGTTCTTTATTCATCGTCCAGCTTTCGCATGCATATGAGGCGATTGAAAACACCATAGCTTAGGTCAGGCGCTCGTTAGGCTTCAGGGTGACGTGTTTGCTTTTTAACACTTTAAAGAGGAGTTTTGCAACAGATTTGCCCAATGCAATGAGTTGGTTGATTTCTTGACTGCTGCTTCCATGGGTGTTGATTGTGGATCCAAGTCAGATGAAATCCTTGACAATTTCAATCTTTTCTCCATTTATCATGATGTTGCTTATTGGTCTGGTTGTGAGGATTTTTGTTTTCTTTATGTTGAGGTGTAATCCGTACTGAAGCCTGTAGTCTTTGATCTTCATCCTTAAGTGCTTCAAGTGCTCTTTACTTTCAGCAAGCAAGGTTGTGTCATCTGTGTATTGCAGTTTGTTAATGAGTCTTCCTCCAATCCTGATGTTGTGTTTTTCTTCATCTAGTCTGGTTTGTCATTCTGTGGAGGCTTGCGTGTTGCTGTGATGCTGGAAGCTATGCCACCGGTTTCAGCTGAGCTTCCAGACTAAGACAAACTAGGAAGAAGGGCCTGGTGGTCTACTTCTGAAAAGAATTAGCCAGTGAAAACCTTACGAATAGCAGTGGAACATTGTCTGATAACAGTGCCTGAAGATGAGCCCCTCAGGTTGGAAGGCACTCAAAATATAACCTTCTCAAAGTAGAGTTGACCTTAATGACATGGATGGGGTCAAGCTTTTGGGACCTTCATTTGCTGATGTGGCATGACTCAAAATGAGAAGAAACAGCTGCAAACATCCATTAATAATTGGAATGTGGAATATATGAAATATGAATCTAGGACAATTGGAAGTAGAAATGAAATGGAATGCATAAACATGGATATCATAGACATTAGTGAGCTGAAATGGATTGGTACTGGCCATTTTGAGTCAGACAATCATACGGTCTACTATGCCAGGAATGACAAATTGAAGAGGGATGGCGTTGCATTCATTGTCAAAAAGAGCATTTGAAGATCTATCCTCAAGTACAACGTTGTCAATGACAGGATAATATCCATACGCCTACATGGAAAACCAGTTAATATGAGTGTTATTCAAATTTACATACCAACCACTAAGGACACAGATGAAGAAATTGAAGATTTTTACCAACTTCTGCAGTCTGAAATTGATCGAAGATGCAATCAGGATGCATTGATAATTACTGGTGATTGGAATGCAAAAGTTGGAAACAAAGAAGTATCGGTAGTTGAAAAATATGGCCTTGGTGATAGAAACAATGCCAGAGATCACATGATAGAATTTTGCAAGACCAACAACTTCTTACCTTGTTTCAACAACATAAATGGTGACTATACATGTGGACTCACAGGATGGAATACACAGGAATCAAATCAACTACATCTGTGGAAAGGGAAGATGGAAAAGCTCAATATCATCAGTCAGAACAAGGCCATGGGCTGACTGTGGAACAGACCATCAGTTGCTCATATGCAAGTTCAAGTTGAAGCTGAAGAAAATTAGCACAAGTCCATGAGAGCCAAAGTACAACCTTGAATATATCCCACCTGAATTTAGAGACTATCTCAAGAATAGATTTGATGCATTGAACACTAATGAATGAGGACCAGAGGAGTTGTGGAATAACATCAAGAACATCATACATGAGGAAGAGAAAAGGTCATTAAAAAGACAGGAAAGAAAGAAAAGACCAAAGTTGATGTCTGAAGACACTCTGAAGCTTGCTCTTGAACCTTGAGTAGCCAAAACGAATGGAAGAAATGATAAAGTGAAAGAGCTGAACAGAAGATTTCAAAATATGGCTTGAGAAGACAAAAATAAGTATTTCCAATCTGTGTAACTTTTAATTATTTTTATTGTCTTATTGCTCTGACTAGGACTTTAAATACAATATTAAATAGAAGTGGTAAGAGCGGGCTCCCTTGTTTGTTCCCAATTTCAGTGTTTCTCCATTAAGTATAATGTTGCCTGTTCATATATGTCCTGAATTATATTGATAGGAATTTCCCTTCTATTCTAATCTTCTCGAGATTTTCTTCAATAAAGGGTGTTGAATTTTATCAAATGCTTTTTCTGCATTTATGGAGATGGTCATGTGGTTCTTGTCCTTTGTTCTATTGATGTGGTGCCGATTATGTTGATGGATTTTTTAATGTTGCACCATCCCTGCATTCCTAGAATAAATCTCACTTGGTCATGGTGTATGAGTCTTTCAATATGCTATTGGATTCTGTTCACTAGTATTTTGTTGAGGATTTGTGCATCTGTGTTCATAAGCGATATTGGACTATAGTTTTCTTGTGGTGTCTTTGTCTTGTTTTGGTATCAGGGTTATGTTTCTTTTTACAGTGAATTAGGGAGTATTCCTTCCTTCTCTGTCTTTTGGAAAAGTTTAAACAGTATTGGTGTCAATTCTTCTCTAAATGTTTTGGAGAATTTCCCATTGAAGCAAACAGCAAAAAGTACCAACTGTTGTACCTTGGATGGCTGCTTGCACTTTTAAGACCACTTGCATTTTAAGCTTTTAAGACCCCAGCCACTTCTTCATTAACTAGAAGGTAGAACAGAGGCGCTAAACAGGATCTGAGCTGAGTGCTGATGCACAAAGATGAGCAAACTATTGTTTCTTTCTATTGCTTGAGCTCACATTCTGTTAGGAGGGTGGTCCCCATTGAATACTTAGAATTCAACTCATCCTGTCAACAAACAGTGAATGAGGCATGGTCACCTTCATGGCTCTTAGGTTGCATGGAGCTTTTACACAGATGTTGGTGGGAGCAGAGACAGTGCTCTGAGAAAATCGGAAAAGATAATGGAGTGACAGTCAGGTGAAAGAGGGGTGGAGGGCACTCTCAGTAGAGAAAGAAGCAGCAGAACGGGGTATAGGGGGAGGATGAGTAGGTTGGTCCTGCTGGAGGAGGAGATGCCAGGCAGAGCATGCAGGAAAAGAAGGATGAGATGGAGCTAAATCCAGTCCCAAAGAAGAATGAGGGGTGGGGGAGGGAGGAGTGATACAGCAGGTTTAAGTAAGGAGTGACAGTTTCCACTTGTCCTGGGGTGTGATGGAGAGGTCAGATTTGAGAAGGTAAGCTGATGGCGGAGGGAGGGGAGATTCATGCCCTGGCTGCTGTCCTGGAAGGAGGTGATGGGCCAGTGGCACTCATTCATTTCTTCATTCATCTAACAAATATTTACTAAGGTACTTGAAAAATAATAGTGAATCAAAGAAGTGGGAAGTAAAAAGAAAGTTTTATTCATGGAGCAATTCAGGATGAAAAGCTCAGAATTTAGTTATTGATGGAATGTAGGGGAGAATGATATAGGAGAATCTTATTAGTGAGTGACACAGGAGGGGAAATAGGTTTGAAGGGAAAATGGTAAAGATTGTTTTTGACTGTTGATTGAAGTGTCACTGGGATGTCCAGGAAAAGATGTTTAGCAGGTAATTAGATATATAATAATTCTAAAAAGTAGCTACTACTTACATAGTGCTTGCTCTGTTCCAGGTACTGTTCTAAGTCCTTACAAGTATCAGCACATTTAATCCTTACAATATTATCCCTGATATACAGGTGAGGAAACTGAGGCGCAGAGAAATTACTTTCCCAAGCTCACACAGCTAGTAAGTGGTGGAATTGGACTTCAAACCTACACGCTTGACTTCTTTGCTTTCTAACCTTGGTGGTGGTGGGGGGTGAGTTATGAACTGGGCATACAGGTTGGGATCCTGCCCATGTACAGGTAGTAGTTCTAGTTACAGGAGGAGCTTACATTGACCACTAAGGGGACCCCAGTAAGAGAAGCTTTGGCAGGTGGCTAGAGACCAGAGCAGGAGGAGCCAAGAGGCACTGACCAAGAGGAAGTAAGAGATCTGGGAAGAGGGTTCAGCATCTGGGGAAGAACTCAAGGCTGAGCCCAAGCCACAGGTCTACTCTTGTTTCTCTTATTACCTTGGGCTGCGCTGGACAAATTGCTTCATTGCTTTCTGCATCAGCTTCTCCTTTATGGAGGTGATAATATTTTTTTTTTACTGCAGTGTTGTGAGATTTAAATGTGAGTGTCAAAGGGCTTTGGAGAGTTAAAATCTGCACTGATATGAAGAGGCTATTTTAGGTTGCGGGAAGGATAGGATTAAATTACTAGCGAGTCCACATGGCAAAGAATGAAGGCCCTTGGATGCTTCTGTGCCCTGTGGGAAGAGACTCAATACTTGCTGAAGACAGAAACCATTTCCCCACGGAAGATATGTGCAGCTTTGTAAGGTGCCTGTGCAGTATGCCCTTTTCTCTCTCTTTGCTGCTAGGAGTAAGGAGTGGCATGTGTAGGTCAGAATCAAATTGCAAAGGCAAAAACGAGCATTTGTGTAGGGAAGTGGAGGCCATGCCCTGTGATCTGGGGCACTCAGGGCTTATGTGTCTCTGGAACAGAGGAGGTGGCCACTGGGCTCCTGGGGATACACCCTGAGTCTTGGCTGAGCAATCTGACCTCTGGGGTAATGTGTGTTGGCCTGGAGCACAGTACCTGACACCTGTCAGCACCTAGTACATTTTATTCCATTCTCCCTCCCAGTCCAAGAACCTCCCAGGATGTCAAACCAGACAACACTGAGCCTTCCCTTTCTCTGCTGCACCTTATAGACCTTCCCTAGCCCCACCCCTGATGCTCCCCACAGTGTGCCGTAAGCCAACTTGGTTACCCCTTGCTGACCCCACCACAGCCATGGCCAAGACTGATTCAGAACTCTTCATACTGTAAAAGATGTCTCCTGACCATTACGTTTGCCTTTGGGAATTATTAGGCTTGAATGAAGCGCCTAGGTTTAGGGAGGGCCAACTGTTTTTCTAAGGCACTAACTTCAGCTCCCTGGCTTTGGAACATCATCAGGAAAGACCAGCCACTAGAAAAGGACATCGTGTTTGGTAAAGTAGAGGGTCAGCGAAAATGAGGAAAACCCTCCATGAGATGGAGTGACACAATAGCCACAACAATGGACTCAAACGTATCAGTGATCGTAAAGATGGCACAGGACGGGGCAATGTTCTGTTGTTGGAGCAGACTCTGTGTCGGCTAACAACAAGAACATCACTCTTGCACGGAACTGGTTTAATGGGGTGAAGCATACTGATGAGGTAGAGTAGCGATGTCCTGAGAGCAGTGTGAGCCTGAGAGTTTCCCAAAGAGCACACACCTAGGCACCTTTATATGCACCCGTCAGTGAGCAGTCCTTTTCAGTGACAAGATGAAAGTGTACACCTAATCGGCAGGAAGAAGTGAGTTTGGTGGTTAAGGAGGAATGGAGAAAAAGACCAATGCAGTTTCTAATGTGGAGGTATGACTGGCACAAATGACATGTAAAGGTATTATCCTTATTTTTTGGCTGTAAATCAATCTGTGCTAGACAATAAATGAAGTCTGATGAAGACAGTCAGCTACCAGGTAGTAGCTGGAGTATTTGCCGTTCTTTCTACTGTCTTCCAGTGTATTATACACAAGGAGAGATTATTGAGGAAAGTCACTGTGCTTTCATCTATTTCCTTGTAACAGTCAGAAATTGGAAAGGAAGGAAACACTTCAATTTAGTGTGGTGCAAACTCTTGGGGTGCGGACTGGACTTAGGACAGCACATACATGTCATTTCTTCTTTGACTGCCCCTGCTGCAAGCTTAGCCTCCCAGGATCGAGTTGGAGATGCTGGTCTGGTGCTGAGTGACTGCGGCAGATTGTCTCTGCTTTTGTTTGGCAGTGAACTTTCTGCCACGTCTTTGCTGTGATGGATGTGGCAGAGGGCTGCCTGAGTAGGGTATAGGATGCTGGGATTTCAGGTGCTTTTTATACAGCTACAGTTATAAGAGGAACTTAGATTGAACAGGAAGGGGGACCCCAGTAAGGGGAGCAGTAGTAGGAGGCTAGAGAAAAGATGAAGAGGAGCCCAAGAAGCTCAAGGAGACCAAGAGGAACTAAGAGTATGGAATGTTGGGTCTTCCAGTGCCTCCCTCAGTGCGATGACAAAGAGGACGTTGGTTGAAGACCTGAGCTGGAAGGGGCAAGTTACATCATCTAGAATGATGACCTACAGATCACCACTTTTTTTTTTTTTAAAGATCAGAGATGAAATCAGAAAAGACAGTATAGTGAGCTTTTCATAACATTAAACTCTACTTAATTGGCTGTTCATGTTTATTCTGAGATTATATCCTTTGTATTTTTTTTTTAAATTTTATTATGCTTTACGTGAAAGTTTACAGCACAAATTAGTTTCTGATGCAAAAATTTCTACACAAATTGTTTTGTGACATTGGTTGCAATCCCCACATTTTGTGAGCACTTTCCCCCTTTCCAACACGGGTTCCCCATGTCCGTTTGTCCAGTTTTCCTATCCCTTTCTGCCTTCTCATCTTTGCTTTTGGGCAGGTGTTTCCCAGTTGGTCTGGTGTACTTGATTGAACTGAGAAGCATGTTCCTTACATGTATTATTGTTTGTTTTATAGGCCTGTCTAATCTTTGGCTAAAAGGTGGACCTCGGGAATGGCTTCAGTTCTGAGTTAGCAGGGTGTCTGGTGGCCATAGTCTTGGGGGTTCCTCCTTTCTCTCTCAGACCAGTAAGTCTAGTCTTTTTTTTGTGAATTTGAGTTTTGTTCTACATTTTTTCTCTTGCTCTGTCTGGGACCTTCTGTTGTGATCCCTGTCAGAGCAGTTGGTGTTGGTAGCCAGGCACCGTCTAGTTCTTCTGGGCTCACGGTGGTGGAGGCTGTGGTTCATGTGGTCCATTAGTCTTTTGGACTAATATGTTCCTTGTGTCTTTGTTTTTTTTTCATTATCCTTTGCTCTAGACGGGATGGGACCAATAGATGTATCTTAGATGACCCCCCACAAGCTTTTAAGACCCCAGACGCTACTCATCAAAGTAGGATGTAGATCAGTTTCTTTATGAACTGTGTTATGCCAATTGACTTAGATGTCCCCCAAGACTATGGTCCCCAGCCCTCAGCCCCAGAAACTCGGATCCTTAAAGGTGGTTGGATGTGTCTAGGAAGCTTCTAAGACTTTGCCTTGGTCAAGTTGTACTGACATCCTCTATATTGTGTGTAGTCTCCCCCTTCACCAAAGTTACCACTTATCTACTATCTAGTTAGTGATTTTCTCTCCCCACCCCTTCCTTCCCTCGTAACCATCAAAGATTGTTTTTTTTCTGTGTGTAAACCTTTTCATGAGTTTTTGTAATAGTGATTTCATACAGTATTTGTCCTTTTGTGATTGACTTCTTTCATTGAGCATAATGCCCTCCAGATTCATCCATGTTGTGAGATGTTTCACAAATTCATCATTGTTCCTTATTGTTGCATAGTATTCCATTGTTTATTCAATTTGACTGTTCGTGGCAGTTAGGTTGTTTTCCATCTTTTTGCTATTGTAAATAATGCTGCAGTGAACATGAGTGTGCGTATGTCTATTTGTGTGACGACTCTAATGTCTCTGGGATATATTCCTAGGAGTGGAATTGCTGGATCTTATGGTATTTCTATTTCTAGCTTTTTAAGGAAATGCCATATTGTTTTCCAAAATGGTTGTGCAATTTTACATTCCCACTAGCAGTGCATAGGAGTTCCAGTCTCCCCACAACCTCTCAAACATTTGTTATTTTCTGCTTTTCTGATTAGTGCTATTAATGTCGGGGTAAGATGGTATCTCATTGTAGCTCTGATTTGCATTTCTCTAATGGCTAGTGATTGTGAGCATTTCCCCATGTGTTTGTTAGCTGCCTGGATGTCTTCTTTGGTGAAGTGTCTGTTCATATCCTTTGCCCATTTTTTAATTGGATTATTTGTCTTTTTGTTGTTGAGGTGTTAAAAGTATTTTATAGATTTTAGAGATCAGACCCTTGTCGGATATGTTGTAGCCAAAAATTTTTTCCCGGTCTGTAGGTTCTCTTTTTACTCTTTTGGTGAAGTGTTTTGATGAGCATAAGCGTTTAATTTTTACGACTCCCAGTTATCTAGTTTATCTTCTGGTGTTTGTGTGTTGTTAATTATAGTTTATATTGTATTTATGCCATATATTAGGGCCCCTAGCTTTGTCCCTATTTTCTCTTCCATGATCTTTATCACTTTAGGTTTATATTTAGGTCTTTGATCCATTTTGAGTTCCTTTTTTATGTGTTGTGAGCTATGAATCCTGTTGCATTTTTTTACAAATGGATATCCAGTTTTGCCAGTGCCATTTATTAAAAAGACTGTCTTTTCCTCATTTAATGGGCTTTGGTCCTTTGTCAAAGATCAGTTGGTTATGTTTAGGTTCTTGATTCTGTTCCATTGGTCTATGTGTCTGTCATACCCAGCACTAGGCTATTTTGACTATCATGGCTCTGTAGCAGGTTCTGAGATCAGGTAGTGTGAATCCTCCTACCTTGTTCTTTTTCTTTAGTAATCCTTTGCTTATCTGGTGCCCTTTTCTTTTCCATATAAAGTAGGTGATTAGTTTTCCCATCTCATTAAAGAATGCTGTTGGTATTAGGATTGGGATTGCATTATATCTGTAGATTGCTTTGGGTGGTATTGACATTTTCACAATGTTTAGTCTTTCTATCCATGAGCATGGTATGTTTTTCTATTTTTGTAGATCTGTTTTGGTTTCTTGCAGTAGTGTTCTGTAGTTTTCTTTGTTTAGGTCTTTTACATCCCTGGTTAAATTTATTCCTAAGTATTTTCTCTTTTTAGAGGTTATTATAAATGGTATTATGTCCCTGATTTCCTTTTCAAAGTTCTCTTTTTTTGGTGTATAGGAATCCAACTGATTTTTGTATGTTGATCTTGTATCCTGCTACTCTGCTGAATCTATTAGTTTCAGTCGTTTTCAGGTGGAATCTTTGGGGTTCTTTAGGTATAGTGTCATATCATCTGTGAATAGGGATAGTTTTACTTCTTCCTTACCAATCTGGAGGCTCTTTGTTTCTTTTTCTGACCTTATTACTCTAGCTAGGACTTCCAGCACAATGTTAAATAGGAGTGGTGATAAAGGGTATCCTTGTCTTGGTCCTATTCTCAGGGGGAATGCTTTCAGCCTCTCTCGGTTGAGAATGATGTTGGCTGTTGGTTTTGTATAGATGCCCTTTAGTTGAGGAATTTCCCTTCTGTTACTATTTTATTGAGAGTTTTTGTTAGGAATGGGCATTGGACTTTATCAGATGCCTTTTTTACATAGATTGAGAGGATCATGTGATTCTTTTGTTTTATTTATGTGGTGGTTTAAGTTGATTGATTTTCTACTGTTTAACATTCTTGCATATGTCATATGTGGTATGAATGCCACATGGACATGGTGTATTTTTTTTTTTTTTTGATATGATGCTGAATTCTATTGGGTAACATTTTGTTGAGAATTTTTGCATTATATTCATGAGAGATACTGGTATGTAATTTTATTTCTTTTCTGCTGTCTTTGCCTGGCTTTGTTATCAGGGTTATACTGGCTTCATAGAATGAATTCGGGAATATTCTATCCTTTTCTATGTTCTGAAATAGTTTGAATAGTACTAGTGTGAGCTGTTCTCTGAATGTTTGGTAGAATTCTCCAATGAAGTTGTCTGGGCCGGGGCTTTTTTTGGTCGTTGTTGATATTTTTTTATTAATTTTTCAATCTCTTGTTATGTGTCTGTTCAGATTTTCTATCTCAGTTTTTGTTAATATAGGTAGGTAATGTGTTTCTGGAAGTTTGTCCATTTCCTCTAGGTTCTCAAATTTGGTGTAGTACAATTTTTCGTAGTATTTTGTTATGATCCTTTTCATTTCATTTGGGTCCGTTGTAATGTCCCCCATCTCATTTCTTATTTGGGTTATTGGCTTTCTCTCCTGTTTTTCTTTTGTTTGTTAGCTAATGGTTTGTCCATTTTATTGATCTTTTCAAAGAACCAACTTCTGGGCTTGTTGAATCTTTCTGTTCTTTATTTCATTTATTTCTGCTCCAATCTTTATTATTTCCTTTCTTGTTTTACCTGTGGGCTTTCTATTTGTTTGAGTTGTAGGGCTAATGTTTTAATTTTTGCATTCTTCTTTTTTGATGTGTGTGTTTACTGCTATAAATTATCATCCAAGCACTGCCTTTGTTATATTGCAAAGGTTTTGGTATGATATGTTTGAATTCTCATTTGAATTTAGGAATTTTTGATTCTCTCTTTGATTTCTTCTATTACCCAGGGGTTTTTAAGCAAGGTATTATTCAGTTTCCATGTATTTGATATTTTTTATTTGCTCTTCCTCTTATTGATTTCTACTTTCACGGCATTGTGATCAGAGAGAATGCTTTGTAGTATTTCAATGTTTTAGGTTTTTTTGAGGGTTGCTTTGTAGCCTGAAATGTGTTCTATTCTAGAGAATGTTCCATGTGCATTGAAAAGAATGTATACTTTGCTGCTGTTGGGTGATGTGTTCTATATATGTCTATGAGGTCAGGTTGGTTGATTGTGGCCTTTAGGTCATCTGTATCTTCATTGAGTTTCTTTCTAGATATTCTGTCCTTCACTGAGAGTGGTATGTTGAAGTTTCCTCCTAGTATTGTGTAATTTTCTTTTTTTTTCTCTGTACAACAGCCCTGTTGTTGAGTGCATAGATATTTATTAAGGTTATGTCTTCTTGGTGGATTGTCCCTTTAATGATTATATAATGTCCTTCCTTGTCTTTTATGGTGGATTTTGCCTTAAAGTCTATTTTATCTGAGATTAGTATTGCCACCCCTACTCTGTTTTAGTTGATGCTTAATATATTTTTTCCATCCTTTTATTTTTAATATATTTATTTCTTTGTGTTTATGGTGTGTCTCTTGTAGACAGTGTATTGATGGGTCATGTGTTTTAATCCATTCTGCCACTCTATGTCTCTACTGGTGTATTTAAGCAATTTACATTCAGTGTGATTATCGATAGGTATGAGTTTGTTGCTGTCATATTGTTGTACGTTTTTTTTTTAAATTTGTTCCTCTTACTTTCCTGTGCTGAGCTCCTTTTGTTTATGGTTTTTCTTTTCATTTCTTTCATTATTACATTATTATAGATTTTGTGTTTACTGTGTTTTTCTTCTTTTTTATTTTGATGAGTAGGTTTGTTAGCATTCTTCATGGTTACCTTGAAACTTACCCTTCCTAAGTTTGAACCAGTCTTTTATTACTTGATATTGCCTTGACTTCCTCTCTGTTTGAACATTCTATACCTACACTGTTTATTCCCACTTTTTTCTTGATGTTGTCATCATTTACAGATTGATGTCTCTGGTTCCCTGTTTTAAGCCTTTTAGCTTTGTTTTATTACTGAGAGTTTTTTTTACCTAGGTTAATATCTGGCTGACGCTGTCCTATGTCATATACTGTTGTTTTTGTCTGATGTTGTAGATTCTCTAACTGAAGGGCTCCATTTAATATTTCTTGTAAGATTTTTTTTTTTTAACTAATTGTTTTAATTTCTGTTTATCTGGACATGTCCTAATGTCACCATCGTATTTGAGAGAGAGTTTTGCAGCATATATTATTCTTGCTTGGTAGCTTTCTTTCTTTCCAGGTTTTATATATGTCATTCCATTGCCTTTTTGCCTGCATAGTTTCTGCTGAGTAATCAGAGCTTAGTCTTATGTTTCGTCTTCATATATTACTTCTCATTTTTCTGGAACTGCTCTCAGGATTCTTTGTTTTTGGTTTTGGCAAGTGTGATTATGATATGTTTTAGTGACTTTATTTTGGGTCTGTCCTGTCTAGGGTTTGTTGAGCTTTTTAGATGGTTAGGTTTTGTTCCTTCATGATATTTGGGAAGTTTTCTGCCAGCAAATCTTCAACAATCTTCTCTGTGCTTTCCATTTTCTCTCCTATTCTGGAATGCCGATCATGCTCAGATGCTTGTTCTTGATTGTATCGCACATAATTCTTAGGTTTTGTTCTTTTTTCTTCATTCTTTTCTCTGATTTTTCCTCAAAGTGGCCTCCATGAATTTGTGTTCAATCTTGCTGATTCTGCCTTCCATTGTTTCAAATTTGCTCCTAAAACCTTCTGTTGAGTTGTCCATTACTGAAATTTTGTTTATCTTTTGAATTTCTAATTGCTGTTTTTGTATCATTTTTAATTATTTATTTTGATGTTTTGTTCTTGTATTATTTTCTTGAATTCTTCCCTTGCTTTGTCTTTGTTTTCCTTGATTTTAGCTACGTTTTCCTTGGTTTTGTCTGTGTTTTCCATGATTTTGTCTGTTTTTTCCTTGTTTTGTCTTTGTTTTACTTGATCTTCTCCCTAATATCTCGGAGAGCCCTAAATATTACTCTTTTGAGTTCCGTATCAGGTATTTCCAGTGCCTTTTCTTCTACCCAAAAGTTATCTGAGTCTTTGTTTTGGTCACTTGCTGAAGCCATGTTGTCCTGCTTTTTTACGTTTTAATGTTGTCTGCTGTCTCTGAGACATTAATGTGTTTTCATTTTTTATTGATTGTATGTTAGTTTGTCTTGTACTCCTTTTTTGATATGTCAGCACACATGGGCCCGGCATGCTTTGCTGCATACTTATCTGTGGGCATGATAGCTCTCACAACCTTATCCAGATGGGCAGGGCAGCATCAAGCAGGGTGAACCTGCTTCTCTGTATACTGGTTTGGCCACGTAGCTTAGGGCAGACTGAGCAGGCACTGTATGCCCCTTAGTGTTGGTCCAGCAGCGTGAGATGTTCATAGCCCCTCATCAGATGGGTGGGATGGGTCAGATGGGGAGTGGTACAGGCTCTCCTCCTACTGTTCAGCAGGTGGTTGAGTGACAGGAGCGGAGGGGCGCCAAGGGCATTCTAGCCATGGTGGTGCAGTGAGGCTGGTGGGAAAGTGAGGAGATGGTGTACAGGGCTAATCGGAGGGAGAAAGAAAAGAAAATAGAAAGAAAGAAAAGAAAAAGGCGGCATGGTGGGAGCCAGCAGGTGGGGCAGGACTTACTGTGGGCTGGCGGGAAGGGGGGGAGGTGGTGTACAGGGCTAGGTGGAAGGGAGAAAGAAAAGAAGGAAAAAAGAAAGAAATGGGGTGTGTTGGGGGCTAGTGGGTAGGTACGGCATGGACCTGAGGTAGCAGTGGGTCAATGTGCCAGTGGCACTCTATCTGCAGTGGTGCTCTGGGGGCTGTTGGGAAGGGGGGGCAGGTGTAGTGTTTGGGCTAGGTGGAAGGGAGAAAGAAAAGAAAGGAAGGAAAAAAAGAGAAAGAATGGCAGCATGGTGGGATCCAGTGAGTGAGGGCAAGGCGGAGTCTTGGGCCGGTGGGAAGGGAAAGGAGGTGGTTTATGGGCCTAGGTGGGAGGGTGAAGGAAAAGAAAGAAAAAACAGGAGAAAAGAAAAAAACGGTGGCACAGTGGGTGGGGGTGGGGTTGACCCAGGCCTGTGGAGGCTGCTGGGATAGGGGGTTCTAGAAGGGTGAGGAGTGGGAAAGTGTGTTTCTCTGGTTACCAGATGTTCTATCTCCTATTGAGAGCTCCGTGAAGTTGCCTTCCTGTACTCCCTGTCCAGGGTTCTTGCTGCCTGTGTCTCAGGATGACGATGCTGTTAGTTGGCAGGGGACCTCCACTCCGTATCTCTCCTTGTTCTCTGTTTACCATTAGTTTCTTCTTCCATTCAGTGTTTTATCTAGTTCTTTATCCCTTCATTTGATGCTCAGATTTCCAGGCCTGACGATTATATCTGTTGTACGGGTCTTTGCTGCAGGGGGATGGCATAGTGTGTCTGTCTTGGGGACCATGTTGTCTCCACCCCTGTCCTATTTTTGAGGTGTTAAAATCAACTTATATGGAATGATGGGGATTCTAAATTGTAATTATTTTGTCAAGTAAGGACATCTAAAAGAGTGGACAACCCCAGATTGGTGCTTTAAATTGCTTTTGCAATATTTTCTCTATGTCAGATTGAAAACCAATTAAATTCAACTTCTTCATTTAATATATGAGGCAAATAAGTGAAGTGGACTGACTTTTCACAGTCACTCATAAATTAGCTGCAGAGCAAGGTCCAGGGCCCAGGCCTCCTGATTCTCCATATAGGGACATGTCTACTGTTTTTAATATTTAATATTTTTATTGTATTTATTAATTAAATACCTTCTACTTATCAGTGGAGGCATTGATGGTTCAGTGGTAGAACTCTTGCCTTTCCTGTGGGAGACCTGGGTTCAATTCTCTGTCAGTACACCTCATTGGAGCTTCCAGACTAAGACAGACTAGGAACAAAGGCCTGGTGATCAACTCCCAAAAATTAGCTAATGAAAACCATACGGATCACAGTGGTCTGATCCACAACTGATCGTGGAGATATTGCAGAACCAGGTAGTCTTTCACTTTGTTGTTCATGGGGAGTCGGGCTGACTCCACTGCAGCTAACACCAATACCACTTAACAGTTAGACCTCAAGTACTCTAACTAGTCATGTGCTGGTAAACCAGTTCTCCAGAAGCCCTGGTATGACGCATTTGTGCTTATTTCAGTGTAAATGTTCCTACCATGGCCAATTTCAAGCTAGCTACATGGGACCACTGCACATGGGGTTGGGAAGAGATGTGCACAGTTGGCTCTCTTGAGTCTATGGGAGTTGACCCAGCCCACCTCTGTGATGCTAATAAAAACCAGCATTTGTTCTGTGGAGACATGGCCTCTGATATCCTTAATCCCCTATTTCTTTCCACTCCCCTGAACGGGCTCAGGTGGGAAATGGACAAGAGAGTAATTTGTGAACTGTGGGGTTGCAGGAGTCTTGGTAATAAGAACAGAAGGGGGTGGAGGTGTGGCCACTTGCAGCCAGCTGGTCACCAGCAGCCTTCTTGGGTGAGGATAAAGCCAGCAGAAAGCACCTTGGTGATGCCTTTACTGCTTAGTGCTTAGGTGCTGAGGAGAAGCTAAAAGGCAAAGTTGTGAGCAGGTGAGATGAATCAGGGAAAGCTTCCTGAGGAAGGAGCATTTGGAGTCCCCTGTGGGAAGTGAGGTGGGATATACATTGCTAGAGAGAAGAAGGAAGTGGTCTTCGTAGACTCCAGAGGTCGGAATGAGCGAGTTCTGTTAGACAGTGATGGACAGGTAAGCTAGGCTCGAGGTGAGGAATCAAGAAAAACAAAGCAGTGCAGCCTTGTGGTTCTTGGAAGAGTTCCACATACATATGAGGAATGTAACAAATGTTTGACCAGAAAATCACTGAGAGTGACAAAACTGCCCAAGTGAACCCGTCTCCTCTATTTTAAAGGCATTCCGGTAATGCCTCCTTGAGAAGAGGCTTTGCTTTTGTCTCATGTGGGATGAGAGCTGAGGGAGTGCCACATGGGGTGAAGGACAGTGGGCTCCTCTCTCTGAAGTGAAGCCCTTCTCACCCCCTTTCTGGTGGGTGGCTTTGGGCGTGTTGGTGATGAAGAGCCTGCTCTGACCCTGTTGCTTCACGGCTGCGTTTCACTGCGTCTTTCCCATGCAAACCTCCAAGCGCTTCAGGAACATCTGGTGGAACATGTTCTGCTCCGCAGAATGCAGATGGAGTTAGGAGGTGCAGATGCCAACACTGACGCAGCCCAGCTGGATCTGCAGCGCGAAGCCAGGACACCAGGTCCAGGATCCACTCTGACTCTCAGCTCAGTGGCTTCCTTAACCAGCTTTTGATTGCTCCCTTTTTGGCAAGCATTTCACTCTAACAGCCATTTTCTCCTCATCAGCAATTTCACATAAAAATTTAGAGCTGGAGGGTTGTTAGCAATCATCTGGTTCACCCTCCTGTTTCACAGATGAGGAAAGAGGCTCAGGGGACTTAGGTGACCTGTCCGAAGTCCACAAACAAGAAGCAAGAAACTAGGGATGGGAACCTGGATCTCCTGAACCCTCCTTCTGTGCTCTTCTGCAAACCCTGTGTCTTTCACAGGCCTGTAATATTTTGGAGAAGATGAATCTCTCCCAAACCAGGTTCACGCACAACCTCAAAAAACAAACAAAAAAACTATTGCCATCAAGTTGATTCCTACTCATGCGACCCTATAGGACAGAGTAGAACTGCCTCATAGAGTTTCCAAGGAGCTGCTGGTGTATTGGAACTGCCCACCTTTTGGTCAACAGCCAAGCTCCTAATCACTACACCACCAGGGCACAGCCTCAAGTAAACCATTTTTCTCTTGGTCATACCAGGTACTTTCTCTGAGCTGTAATCAAAGAGCTAGCCCCCTCTGCATTTGGGCTTGCCTAAACTGTAGGAATAGCACCTGCACAGGTTGTGAAATTGGTGTATAAAAAAGTGATTTGCTAGAGATTTATTTAAATTGTTGGCATCTCTGAACAGCTTTTAAGGAGTACACTGATTTTCTTCTTCAGCCTTGAGTCAGCCAAGGCCATGGAAGGGAACAGAAGGCATACTCAGCTGGAATTAGGAAGATCATTTCATGAAGGTACCATGTACAGAGGTGTCAGGAACCACACCATCAAAGGATGGTGAGGAACCCGGACATGAGCAAAAGTGGAAGCCATTACCAACTTTCGACTTGGAAGGTCAAAGGAGGGGGGAATGCCATATACCTGACCAGGTGAGAATTGGAGGTGGTGCTTTCCATAATAGGTGCTTTAGTCTTAGAGAGATGCAACTACTGCCAGGACTGCGACAAGGCCTCCTGCCCTCTAGTCTCCCATTGCCCAGTGCGAGGTTTGGTTCAAACCACCTGGAAGCTAGAAGAAAGAGTGCCCAGATGATATAATTACCAGGGATCAACTCCCTTACCCCGGCAAATCCTCTAGGCACAGAGAATGGACAGTGGGAGAAGGATGTTAAACCGAGAATTATCATCAGAGGCCTATAGTCTAGAAGGGGAGAAGATGACAAAGTTTTGTTTTATCTTTCTGTTTATCTGCCTGTCTCTGAATGTTAGCTATCTGTTGATATTGTAAAGAGGGATTTTCCAAGATATCGTAAGAGACAACTATTCTCCGTGTGCCAGCACTGTTGTTATTATCGACCATCGAGTTGACCCTTGACTCATGGAGACCCAATGCACAGTGGAACAAAATGTTGCCCAGTCCTGCACCATCCCCATGATTGATTGCAGATTGGATGATTGTGATCCATAGTGTTTAATTGGCTTATTTTCGAAAGTAGATCGTCTGGCCTTTCTTCCTATTTTTTCTTAGTCTGGAAGCTCTGCTGAAACCTGTTCAGCATCATAACAACACACATGCCTCCACTGACAGACAGGTGGTGGCTGCATATGAGGTATGTTGGTGGGAAATTGAACACAAGGAAGGGGCGAATTCTACCACTGAACCGTCACTGCCACTTGCCAGCACTGTATCTAATGCAAATTTATTACAGTGCATGTATTATCTGTAATATGTAATTATTTGTTTACAAGGCTGTCCCCCCTACTAGCTGAGTTCTTCGAAGGCAGAACTCTGTTTTAGTCATCTTTGTATCTCTGGGGTCGTTCACAGCGCTGGCCCATAGTAAAACCAAACCAAACCCATTGCTGTCCTGTCGATTCTGACTCATAGTGACGCTATAAGACAGAGTAGAACTGCCCCATAGGGTTTCCAAGGAGCATCTGGTGGATTTGAACTGCCAACCTTTTTGGTTAGCAGCCTAGTGCTTAACCACTATGCCACCAGGATAGACAGCCTATAAATGTTTGTGGGATGAGTGACAGGAAGGAATTTGAGGATGGTTGGTAAATAGGAAAGAGTCCTGGTGGCACAAGGGTTAAGCGCTCGGCTGCTTACCAAAATGTTGGCGATTCGAACTCACCAGCCACTCTACGGGAGAAAGATGGGGCAGTCTGCTTCCGTAAAGATTACAGCATTGGAAACTCTGTGGGCAGCTCTACTCTGTCCTGTAGGGTCACTGTGAGTCAGAATTGACTCGATGGCAGTGGGTTTGGTTTTTTTGGGTTTGGGAAACAAAAAAATTGCCAACTTCTGGTAGAATAATTACCTTTCTAGCTCAAGTATCTGACTGTGACAACATCTTCATTGAAGGTTTCATGGGACAGTTCCCTGAATATCCTTACCATGCCATTCAGAACTGATTTTGGAATCAGATGGATCTGAGTCTTCCCCAGGCCTACAGAGCTTTCTGGAATAATGTCTGCTTGGTCTGAAAATCATTATACTCCAAGGAGCTAATGAAGGCCTGAGATTTTGAAGATCCTCCAAAAATACTAGTTGTTTGGAAATACATCAGCATGGAGAGTTAAAGAGCTTTTAGGACCAACCCCTTGATTTTCTTTACCTTAATATCTAATTGGAGCTCTGGTGGTGCAGTGGTTAAGAGCTCGGCTGCTAACCAGAAGTTTGGCAGTTTGAATCCACCAGCTGCTCCTTGGAAACCCTATGGGGCAGTTCTACTCTGTCCTGTTGGGTTGCTATGAGTTGGAATCGACTCAGTGGCAGTGGGTTTGGTTTTTGGTTTTTAAATATCTAGTTTGGGCCTTCTAGATATTCCCATTCCCAGGGGTGCCCAGATGACCATATCTGGGGACATAGCAGAGTATTTATGGTTCTCCTGCTTCCTCTCCCCCCATGATTTTGGTGTTACCTAAAAAACAAGCATGAAAACTTGGCAAAGTGGACGGGGAAACAGAAGATGGGTTATCCAGCCCAGGGCACTCTTTATGGGGCATGCCTTTGACTTGGTGACAGTGTGGGTGGGCTCTTTGCTGTCTTCTGGGAAGGTTAACGTTTGGCCTGATCCTAGAGTTGCACCAGGTGAAGGTTTCATGACTAATTTCATGTGTGGAGTGACATGTGCAAATTTTTTTTAATGTGTTAAGATTTTGTAACTTAGTATATTCTTTTAACTTTTTTTTTTTATTGCACTTCAGGTGAAGGCTTACAGAACAAATAGTTTCTCATGAAACAGTAGTACACATGTTGTTTTATGACATTGGTTAACAACCACACAACCTGTCAACCCTCTAACTTCTCAACCTCTTAACCTTTTTTTTTTGGTGAAAATACACATAGCCGAAGATACACCATTTCAAAAATTTCTACATGCA
>NW_004443956.1:24416595-24432831 GCF_000243295.1 Trichechus manatus latirostris | reverse complement strand
TCTGCATGAATCTCTCCTCGCTCTCCGTTCTGTGTCAGTTTTCTCACTCCATTTGGTGCTTGGCTGAGTTCTTTATCTCTTCATTTAATGTTTTAGGGTTTCAGGATTGTTGTATTCTCTGTTCGGCTTAGTTTTTCGGATCTTTGCTGTGGAGGGATGCCGTGGTGCTTCTGCCTAGAGCGCCATTTTGCCAGAACTTACCTTCTTTTTTTGGTAGGTCTTTATTAAAGAGTTTATTTTTCCTTAATTAAGAACAATCATGCTTGTAGGCACAGGGCCAGGATTATTAGTCCTTGGCTATTGTTTGTTTGGCTGTCTATTCCCAAAAATCAGTCAATGAAAACCCAATGGTCTGATCCACAACCAGTCGTGGGAATGGCACAGGAGAAGGCAGCATTTCATTCCTTTTTTAATGAGGGTCTAAGGAGCCCTAGATGCAGTGATTAAGCACTTGGCTGCTAACCAAAAGGTTGACGGTTTGAACCTACCAGACGCTGTCACAGTGTGCTTCCGTAAAGAAGTCTTGGAAACCCTATGGTGCAGTTCCACTTGGCCTATAGGGTCACTGTGAGTTGGAATCGACTCAACGGCAGTGAATTTGTATTTGGCTTTTTGATTCGGTGGTGCAGTGGTTAAGAGCTACGGCTGCTAACCAAAGGTCAGCAGTTTGAGTCCACCAGCCACTCCTTGGAAACTCTGTGGGGGCAGCTCTACTGTGTTCTACAGGATCGCTATGAGTTGGAATTGACTCGAAGACAACAGGTTTTTTGGTTTGGGGTCATCGTGAGTCAGGGCCTGGGTCCAGCTTGATGGCAGCTAACACCACCACCACCAGAAGGGATTAGGACCGACCCTACTCCATTATGACCTCTGGGTATACTGGAACATCCAAGCGTTCAGTTATTGTGTGCTCCTCAGGGGCAGAGGGGGAAGAAGCCCTTGCTTTCATTTAAATACGAAGACCCTGTTAAAAAAAAAAAAAGCAAAAACAAAAAGTTGATGTGTCAGATATCCCCATAAGGGAACAACTAAAATCCTACAGGAGTTTAGAAGAAGGAGGGATCATTTTCTCTAGAATAATCAGAGAAGACTTCCTGTAGGAGGTGCTGCTCATTCTAATTTTTCTCTGGTGAATAGGTGATAGCAGTGGACTCAGAAATGAAGACGTGTTTACCATACACTTTGCTGGAAGCTTGTCTTGGGTGTGAGTCTCGTTCTCAGCCGCTTGATATCCCTCTGTGGGTGAGGTTATGATCTGAAGTATTGTCAGAGGTATGAGCTGGCTTTCTAAACCCTACAAGGGAGAATTCCTGGGAAGTAGAATCTCATCTGCTGGAGAATGCACATCCTCAGACAGAACACTGATGGACGTTACTGCTCTGCATTTGTGGTCACATTTATCAGTTGTGCCAGACTGTAGCACAGAGGAAGAGTAGGAAGCACTTCATTATGCGTTCCTTATCATCCTCTATAAAGATGAATGTCTTTAGAAATAACGTGTTGATAATTATAACTTGGAATTATAACTAATTAAGCCTGAAAAATGCTAAGATGACGCCTGGGTTATTATTTAGTCGTCTCCAAGACTGGACCAACAATTGTTGTTAGGTGTTGTCAAGTCAGTTCAGATTCATGGCAACTCTGTGTACAACAGAACGAAACACTGCCCTGGTCCTCTGCCATCCTCACAATTGTTGTTATGCTTGAGCCCATTGTTGCAGCCACTGTATCAGTCCATCTCATCTTCCTCCTCTTTGCTGAGCCCCTACCTTAGCAAGCATGATGTCCTTCTCCAGGGACTGATCTCTCCTGATAACATGTCCAAAGTATGTGAGATGTAGTCTCACCATCCTTGTTTCTAAGCAGCATTCTGACTTGACTTCTTCCAAGACAGACTTGTTTGTTCTTCTGGCAGTCCATGTTATATTCAATATTCTTTGCCAACACCATAGTTCAAAGTTGTCAGTTCTTCTTCTGTCTTCCTTTTTCATTGTCCAGCTTTTACATGCTTATGAGGCAACTGAAGACTCCATGACAGGATAGCCATAGTCTGTGGCACCTACAGTAGATGCTTTAGGAGGTCATGGAGAGCAGAGCTACATCCAGGGGTGGATTTGGGGTGGGGGTGTGTGGCTCCTGGAAGCTGGAGAGTGGAAGAAAGCAGAGAGGCTGTTTTTGGGAGATGGTAGGTGTGGATAGAGAGAAAGGAATTCAGGACCGTGGGATAGCAAGGATAAAAACATTAAGATGGGAGTGGCGGTTGTTGGTAGCTAAGGTGATGGGCTAAATTGTATTGTTTGCCCAGATGAGGTTTATATTAGTTGCTTAGGGCTGCTGTAACAAATTACCACAAACTGGGTGGTTTAAACAACAAAAATTTGTTCTCTCACAGTTCTGGAGGCTGGAAGTCCAAAATCAAGGTGTCAGCAGTGCCGTGCTCTCTCTGAAGGTTCTTCCCAGCTTCTGGTGAAACACCAGCAGCCTTTGGCATTTGCTGGCTTGTGGCTGCATCCTCCAGTCTCTGCCTTGGTTGTCACATGGCATTCTCCTTGTGTGTCTGTCTCTTCTCCTTTTCTTATCAGGACATACTGGATTAGGGCCCACCCTAATGACCTCATCTTAACTTGATTGCATCAACAAAGACTGTATTTCCAAATAAGGCCATATTCACAGCTACTAGGGGTTAGGACGTCAACCTATCGTTTTTCAGGACACAATTCAACCCATAATAAGGTTAAAAAAAAAAGATAGGATTAGATTGTGGAGAATTTGACACTGTAGGGTCACTATGAGTGGGAATCCATTCAACTGCAATGAGTTTGGTTTTTAATTTGCAGTGGGGTTGGCAGATAATTAAGGGCTGTGGTAGTTTTTTAAACAGGCCAGTGATATGATGAAACTTCAGTTTTAGGAAGATGGATTTATACCTCAAAATGACCACAACTTTCATCTGAATACTAGTAGATATTGTCTGTAAGCTCTACTCCATTCTCCATGTAAATTTCAATTTCAGTATTTTCCCATGTTCTTCTTGACACCTTTGTTGATGTTGATGGTTGGAAGCTGTTGTAGTCAGGGTTCTCTGGAAAGATAGAACCAATATATATATTTATTTCAAGGAGTTGGTGATTGTGTGGAGCTGACAAGTCCAAAATCTGCAGGCCAGGAGACAGGCTGGAGATTCCTTCAGGCTTGTATCCCAAGGTCAGTAGGTCGGGTGATGGGAAGAGTGCAGACTAGGAAGAGAAAGTGAGTTCTGCCAAAATATCTATTTATAGTCTGGAGGCAGAACACATCTTAGGGAAGCTCCTTTTTGCTCTTATGGCCTTCAACTGATTGATTAATTATATTAGATTATATTATGGAAGGTAATTATATTACACTGCATTAGATGTGGTGCCCTGGTGGCGTAGCGGTTAAGAGCTCGGCTGCTAACCTAAAGGTTGGCAGTTCAAATCCACCAGCTGCTCCTTGGAAGCCCTATGGGGCAGTTGTACTCTGTTCTGTAGGGTTGCTATGAGTTGGAATAGACTAGACAGCACCTAACAACAACCACAATAGATGTAAGATTACATTACATTGTTAAAAGAAATCTGCCTTACTTAAGGCCAACTGATTCAATCACAGGTAACAGCTTCATAATAGCAGCTAGTGTTTGGCCAAACAACTGGGAACCATAGCCTAGCCAAGTTGACACATGAAATTAACCATCACAGAAGACTGAAAGTAAGTGTGTGAGATTTCACTTAATAACAATTAAACCCTGAAAACATCTGTCAGGGACCACTTTGATTCTTACTCTGATGTTTTCTGATGGATTAGGAGAAGGAAAAGAACAGCAGCGGGGAAACAGAGTATATTAGCTATTTATTGCTGTGTAGCAAATTACCCCAAACCTAGTGGCTTAAAACATTTATGATCTCACAGTTTTTGTGGGTCAGAACTCTATGTTGGCTTAGCTGAGTCCTCAGGCTCAGAGTCTCATAAGGCTGCAACCAAGGTGTCAGCTGGGGCTGCAGTCTTCTCAGGGCTTGACTGGGAGGATCAACTTCCAAGCTCACTCCCATGGCTGTCGGCAGGATTTGTCCCAAGCTGGCTGTTTGACTGAGGCCCTCAATTACTCACTGGCTGTTGGTTGGAGGTTGCCCTCAGTTCCTTGCCTCATGGGCCACTCCATAGCATGGCTTACAACACGACAGCTGGCTTCTCTTAGAATGAGCAAAGGAGAACACCCAGAGAGACAGAGAAAGATAGAAGTTGCAGTCTTTTATGACCTAATCTCAGAACTGACATCTCATTGGTTTTCTCATATTTTATTGTTTTGAAGCAAGTCACTACATCCAGCCCACATGCAGAGGGATGGGATTATGCAATGGTTTGAATTCTAGAAGGTGGATCATTGGGGGCCATTTTAAAAGTGGCTAACACTGAGTAGGAAGCTACTGTGGGACACCAAGCATAAGGCAGTGAGGGTCAGTGCTTATGGTCTGGTCCCATGAAGTGAGAAAAATCATCTGCACCTTTGCTATTCGGACGGCTTCTGATATCGTTATTGCTCATGCCCTCATGGCATCATATCTGAAATAGCTTGAAAAGACCACATGCTCTAATTGGTAAGCTTGTTTTGAGTAGCGTGATGTTGAGTAGAGCTCCTCTAGAAAGTGTGCAGCATGCATTTTGCTACTTTATTCCTGTATTATTTTAAGGGTATTTTGTGTCCAGAGCCCTGGGCATATCTGTTGTGTCCAACAAATGCTTGTGGACTGATTGTCATGTAATTTGCTTAGGGATCTTGCAGCCTTAAGAACTGTTTGAGATGAAAAAATTGTGGTTTCATATTGGTGGAGTTGGTAATTATGCCCTGGGTGATTTGCAGTAGATCAAACTGCTGAACACCACAGACCAGTTTGTTCTGACAGAGATTTCATGCTCTTCAGTCTTTCACCATTTGTTGTCTTTCTAATGCTTACTTCTAATATATAACTGAAGCTCTATCTTAGAAAAATCTCTGTATTTTATGGTGCTGTAGCATAATCTTGAGCTATTTTTGGGTGTTTCCTGGTACAGCTACATTTATTTTATCTTGTTACTTTCTAACTCTGCTAGTTCTTTTAAGAATCTCCTTTATGTTGAAAGAAACCAGAGAAGGACTATGTGTCTTTTTGCTTCCTGTCCTCGGTACTGAAACCGGGAGGATATTGGTTTATTGTTCAGCGGACATTTTTCCCAATATGGTAAAAAGGGTCATTGCTCTGCGAGGTGAAAACTATGTAAAAATATTAAATTAATACTATTATTATATAATATTATATATATTATAAACAATATAATGTAATATTAGTTACAATAATATAATATATGATATTTCATTCTGCTTGGATCAACAATCAGTGCCCATGAAGCAGCAGTCAAGAAATCAAACGAGGCGGGGCCAAGATGACAGAGTAGTCAGACGGCTTCCTATATTCCTCTTACAACAAAGACCTGGAAAAAACAAAGTGATTTGATTGTATGTGAATATCTAGGAGCCCTGAACAAGGCAAAGTTGAGGAATCAGACTGAGTGGTTGGGGGAGAGGGAGACGGTTCGGAAGAAGCGAGGAGTTCCCAGACCTGACTCAGCGGGAGCCAAAGCTCTTCAGCCCGGACTGGTTCGGGGTGCGCAGTGAGGCAGGCATACAGCTCCATGTGCTTGCTCTGGAGACAGTTTCCACATCAAGAGAGATCCGGCAGCAGAGATTCTGCTTGGACACTCTGAACCAGTGAAAAGCAGCACCCAAGTGGCTAAAGATAAGTACATGCATGTGGCCTTTTGCGGAGATTTAAAAAAAAACCAACCTATTGGTGAAAAACCTCTCTCCCATTTACCTCCTCCCTCCCTGCTCTGCACCGGTCTGGTCTGGCCTCTTAATCCCCTGGGCCAGAAGTAGATCCCATAAGGTGCCCTTACCCATTCTCCTGGCCTTGTAGAGGGAACAAATTAACAAACAGGGAAAAAATAAGCTACTGCCTCCCCAAAGCCAGGAACTCAGGGTGGCACCGTTCCTTTGCCTAGGCACAGGCATAAGGGGTCCACAGACTTTGAGTGCCTTCCACCCCTGTATAGGCTTGTGTGGACCCATCTCAACAGCATAAGCCCTCACTACACAGTACAACAGGGTAAACACCTGAAGTCTAACTTCAACTGTTTCAGCTTTGAAGTGGCAGATTTGTGATGCTTGACACTGCTCTGCCCTTTAAGCAGGAGACTTACCGGTCCACATCAGGGGCTTGAGGACTGGTGGCTCCACCCGTGCCACCTAGCCATCTGCTACAGGGGTCCAAGAATAAGTGGTGCCCCTAAGTCTTTACAGACAACAGAGTAGGGTGCTCATAGTCCAGCTGCAAAACTCACCTACCTACTTGCTGTAGGGAACAGGGGCATGCTTTCCTTTCAGACACTCAGGGGCAGCCATCAGCCCCCTGCTTGGCTCATCACGTGATCCCCAGCACAGCCAGAGTCCAGTGCCTGCACCAATCACCCATGCCTCTCTAGCACTGGGGGTGAGAGCCTGCACCACACACTTGGTGACCGACTGCCTGGACACCTGAGCTGAATCCGTACAGGAAAATTTAATGGACTTCTGGGTACACATACTTAGTTACAAAACTACCTACCTGGTGACAGGAAGTTAGAGCTTCAAAGACACCAATAATCAAACTAGTGCACACGAGCAGCATATTGGGGTATATCAAAACAAAACAAGAAGCTAGGACACACTAAACAAATACAAAATAAAATTATAATAACTTATTGATGGCTTGGAGACAACAGTCAATATCAAATCACATAAAGAGGCAGTCCACAATGGCTTCAGCAAGCGCCCAAAATAGAGAATCAATAAATTCTCTGGAGGAAGAGAATTTCTTGGAATTACCAGAGGCAGAATACAGAAGATTAATATACAGAACTCTTCAATAAATTAGAAAGGAAATTCTACAGAATGCAGAAACTTCCAGAGAACACACAGACAAAGTAGTAGTGGAACTTAAGTTATTCAAGAGCATAATGACAAATTTAATAGGCTGCAAGAATCCGTAGAGAGACAGCAATCAGAAATCCAGAAGATTAACAATAAAATGTCAGAATTAGACAACTCAATAGAAAGTCATAGGAGCAGTAATGAGGGAGTAGAAGTCAGAATTAGTGACATTGAAGATAAAGCACTTGGCACCAACTTATTTGAGGAAAAATCAGATAAAAGAATTAAGAATGAAGAAACTCTTAAGAGTTATGTGGGACTCTATCAAGAGAAATGACCTACAGTTGATTGGAGTACCAGAACTGGGGGGATAACAGAAAATATGGAGAGAATTGTTGAAGATTTGTTGACAGAAAACTTCTCTGATATCATGAAAGTTGAGAAGATATCTATCAAAGATGCTCATCGAACACTACATAAGGTAGATCCCAAAAGAAAGTCACCAAGACATATTATAATCAAACTTGCCAAAACCAAAGACAAAGAGAGAACTTTAAGAGCAGCTAGGGTTAAAAGAAAAGTCATCTACAAAGGAGAGTCAGTTAGAATAAGCTTGGTCTACTCAGCAGAAACCATGCAGACAAGAAGGCAAAGGGATGATATATACAAAGCCTTGAAGGAAAAGAGTGGCCAGCCAGGAATTATATATCCAGCAAAACTGTCTCTCAAATATGACAGCAAAATTAGAGCATTTCTAAATATATAGAAGTTTAGGGAATTTGCAAAAACCAAACCAAAATTACAAGAATTACTAAAGGGAGTTCTCCGGTTAGAGAGTCAATAACATTAGATAACAACGCAAGATTAGAACCCAGGACAGAGCAACCAGCTATCAACCTAGATAGGGAAGTAACAAAAATACATCAAAGCTAAAACATTGAAAATAGGGAAACAGAGATATCAGTATGTAAAAAAGGACAACATTAAAACAAAAAAGAGGGACTTAAAAATGTAGATGTAGATTTTTCATGTGAGGGGAAGTCAAAGAGATATAAAGTAATAAAAGGCTGGTATAAACTTAAAAAATAGGGGTAAATATTAAGGTAACCACAAAGGAAACTAACAATCCTACAAATCAAAATAAACAACTAGAAAAATATAAAGACTCAGCAAACACAAAATCAACAACAATGAAAAAGACAAAAAGAAAATACATAAAGAAAAATGACTCAACATAGAAAATTAAGGGGAACAAAGAAACTGAACAACACACAGAAAAGACATCAAAATGACAGCACTAAACTCATAGCTATCAATAATTACAATGCATGTAAATGGACTAAATGCACAAATAAAGAGACAGAGAGTGGCAGACTGGATAAAAAAGAACGATCCATCTATATGCTGCCTACAAGAGACACACCTTAGACTTAAAGACACAAGCAAGCTAAAACTCAAAGGATAGAAAAAAGTATATCAAGCAAACAACTCTCAAAAAACAGCAAAAATGGCAGTATTAATCTCTGACAAAATAGACTTTAAAGTAAAACCCACCACAAAGGATAAGGAAGGACACTATATAATGATGAAAGGGTCAATACACCAGGAGGACATAACTATACTAAATATTTATGCACCCAATGACAGGGCTCCAAAATACATAAAACAAACTCTAACAGCACTGAAAAGAGAGATAGACAACTCCACAGCAGTAGTAAGAGACTTCAACGCGCCACTTTCGGTAAAGGACAGAACATCCAGAAAGATGCTCAACAGAGACGCGGAAGAGCTAAATGCTACAATCAACCAACTTGATCTCATAGACATATTCCGAACACTCCACCCAACAGCAGCCAAGTATACTTTCTTTCCCAATGCACATGGAGGATTCTCCAGAATAGACCACATATTAGGCCATAAAGCAAGCCTTAACAAAATCCAAAGCATCGAAATATTACAAAGCATCTTTTCTGACCATAAAGCCATAAATGTAGAAATCAACAACACAAAAAGCAAGGAAAGAAATCAAATACATGGAAACTGAATAACACCTTGCCTAGAAACTACTGAGTTATAGAAGAAATTAAGGATAGAATAAAGAAATTCATAGAATCAAACAAGAATGAAAACACATCCTACCAGAACCTTTGGGACACAGCAAAAGTAGTGCTTAGAGGTCAGCTTATAGCAATAAATGCACACATCCAAAAAGAAGAAAGGGCCATAAACATAATATTAACCCTACAACTGGAACAAGTAGAAAGAGAGCAGCACAAGAAGCCCTCAGGCGCCAGAAGAAAGGAAATAATAAGAATTAGAGCAGAATTAAAAGAAATACAGAAGAGGAAAACAATTGAAAGAGTTGACAAGACCAAAAGCTGGTTCTTTGAAAAAAATCAGTGACATTGATAAACCATTGGCCAAACTGACAAAAGAAAAACTGGAGAGGAAGCAAATAACCCATATAAGAAATGAGATGGGTGATATCACAACAGACCCAACTGAAGTTAAAAGAATCACAACAGAATACTATTAAAAACTGTACTCCAACAAACTTGAAAACCTAGAGGAAATGGACAAATTTCTAGAAAAACACTACCTACCTAAACTAACATAGAGGTAAAACAACCAAATAAACCTATAACAAAAGAAGAGATTGTAAAAGTTATTAAGAAACTCCCAACAAAAACAAGCCCTGGCCCAGATGGCTTCACTGGAGAATTCAACCAAACTTTCAGAAAAGAGTTAACACCACTTCTACTAAAGGTATTTCAGAGTGTAGAAAAGGATGGAATACTCCCAGATTAATTCTATGAAGCTAGCATAATCAGTTACTAAAACCAAGTAAAGACACCACAAAAAAAGACAATTATAGACCAGTATCCCTCATGAACATTGATGCAAAAATCCTCAACAAAATTTTACCCAATAGAATTCAGCAACATATCAAAAAAATAATTCACCCTGATCAAGTGGGATTCATACCAGGAATGCAGGGATGGTTCAACATTAGAAAAACAATCAATGTAATCCAGCACATAAATAAAACAAAAGATAAGAACCACATGATCTTATCAATCAATGCAGAAAAGGCATATGACAAAGTCCAACACCCATTCATGATAAAAACTCTCAACAAAATAGGAATAGAAGGGAGACTCCTCAGTATCGTTAAGGGCATTTATACAAAGCCAACAGCCAACATCACACTAAATGGAGAGACCTTAAAACCATTCCCCTTGAGAACGGGAACCAGACAAGAATGCGCTCTGTCACCACTCTTATTCAACATTGTGCTGGAGGTCCTAGCCAGAGCAGTTAGGCTAGAAAAAGAAATAAAGTGCTTCCAAATAGGTAGGGAAGAGGTCAAAGTATCTCTATTTGCAGATGATATGATCTTCTACACAGAAAACTCCAAAGAATCCTCAAGAAAACTACTGGTACTAATGTAAGATTTCAGCAAAGTTTCAGGATACAAGATATCATACAAAACGAGTTGGATTCCTTTCCACCAACGAAGAGAACCTCAAAGAGGAAATCGACAAATCAATACCATTTACAATAGCCCCCAAGAAGATAAAATACTTAGGGATAAATCTAACCAGAGACATAAAGGATCTATACAGGGATAACTGTAAGACACTACTGCAAGAAACTAAAAGAGACCTGCATAGGTGGAAAAATATACCTTGCTCATGGATAGGTAGACTCAACATAGTGAAAATTTCAATTCTGCCCAAAGCGGTCTACAGATACAATGCAATCCTGATCCACATTCCACCAGCATTTTTTTAATGAGATGGAGAAACAAATCAACTTCATATGGAAAGGGAAGAGGCCCGAAATAAAGCATTACTCAAGAAGAAGAACAAAGTGGGAGGCCTCACGCTACCTGATTTTAGAACCTGTTATACTGCCACGGTAGTCAAAACAGCTTGTTATTGGTACAACAAGAGATACGTAGACGAATGGAACAGAATTGAGAATCCAGACATAAATTCATCCACCTATGAGCAGCTGATATTTGACAAAGGCCCAAAGTCCGTTAACTGGGGAAAAGGCAGTCTCTTTAACAAATGGTGCTGGCATAACTGGATATCCATCTGCAAAAAACTGAATCAAGACCGATACCTCACGCCACGCACAAAAACTAACTCAAAATGTACGAAAGACTTAAATATAAAATCAAAAATGATAAAAATCATGGAAGAAAAAATAGTGACAATGCTAGGAGCCCTAATACATGGCATAAACACAATATGACCCATAAGTAACAATGCACAAGCACCAGAAGAGAGACTAGATAAATGGGAGTTCTTAATAACCAAACACTTACGCACATCAGTAGACTTCACCAAAAGACTAAAAAGACAACCTACAGACTGGGAAAAAATTTTTTGGCTATGACAAATCCAATCAGCGTCTAATCTCTGAAATCTACAAGATACTGCAAAACCTCAACAACAAAAAGACAAATAACCCAATTGAAAAATAGGCAAAGTATAGGAACAGGCACTTCACCAAAGAAGATAATCAGGTGGCTAACAGACACATGAAGAAATGCTTATGATCATTAGCCATTAGAGAAATGCAGATCAAAAATACAATGAGATATCATCTCACCCCAGCAAGGCTAGCAGTAATCCAAAAAACACAAAATAATAAATGCTGCAGAGGTTGTGGAGAGACTGGAACACTTATACACTGTTGGTTGGAATGTAAAATGGTACAACCACTTTGGAAATAGATTTGGTGCTTCCTTAAAAAGCTAAAAATAGAAGTACCATACGATACAGCTGTCCCGCTCCTCGGAATATATCCTAGAGAAATAAGAGCCGTCACACGAATAGATATATGCACACCCATGTTCATTGCAGCACTGTTCACAATAGCAAAAAGATGGAAACAACCTAGATGCCCATGCATGGATGAATGGATAAACAAACTATGGTATATCCACACAATGGAATACTACTCCACGATAAAGAACAACGATGAAGTTGTGAAACATAACATGGAGGAAGCTGGAACTCATCACGCTGAGTGAATTTATTCAGTCACAGAAGGACAAACAGTGTATAAGACCACTATTATAAGAACTCAAGAAAAGGTTTAAACACAGAAGAAAACATTCTTTGATGGTTACGAGGGTAGGGAGGGTGGGTGAGGGTTATTTACTAACTAGATAGTAGATAAGAATTATCTTAGTTGAAGGGAAGGACAGCACACACTACAGGGGAAGTCACCACAACTGGACAAAACCAAAGCTAAGAAGTTTCCTGAGTACAGTCAGTTACTTTGAGGGACAGAGTAGCAGGGGTAGGGGTCTGTGGACCATGCTTTCAAGGGACATCTAGGTCAATTGGCATAAGAAAGCTTATTAAGAAAATGTTCTGCATCCTACTTTGGTGAGTGGCATCTGGGGTCTTAAAAGCTTGCAAGTGGCCATCTAAGATACATCAGTTGGTCCCAATCACCTGGAGTAAAGGAGAATGAAGAACACCAAAGACACAAGGAAAGTATTAGCCCAAGAAACAGAAAGGGCTACATAAGCCAGAGACTTCATCAGCCTGAGACCAGAAGAACTAGATGGTGCCCAGCTACCACCAATGACCGCCCTGAGGGAACACAGCAGAGAGTCCCCGATGGAGCAGGAGAAAGGTGGGGTGCCGAACTCAAATTCCTGTAAGAAGGCCAGACTTTAAATGGTCTGACTGAGACTGGAGGAACCTCGGAAAGCATGGCCCCTGGATTCCCTATCAGCCCAGAACTAAAACAGTTTCCAAGGCCAACTCTTCAGACAGGGATTGTGCTGGACTGTGGGGTATAAAGTGATACTTGTGAGGAGTGTGTCTCTTAGAGACTAAATGGGCAGCTTCTGTCCGGAAGTGAGATGGGAGGGCAGAGAGGGTTATGAGCTGGTTGAATGGACATGGGGAATCGGAGATGGAAGGAGGAGCGTGCTGTCACAGTATGGGGAGAGCAATTAGAGTCATATAACAATATATGTATAAATTTTTGTATGGGAGAATAACTTGAAATGTAAACTTCATTTAAACTGCAACAATAAAAATAAAAAAAAATCAAATGATGTATTGCACTTGGAAAATCTGCTGCAAAAGACATCTTAAAAGTGTTAAAATACAAAGATGTCACTTTGATGACTAAGGTCAAAGTGACTAAGGTCATTGCATCATCTGCTGCATGTGAAAGCTGGACAATGATAAAGGAAGATCAGAGAAGAGTTGACACATTTTGAATATTCCGTGGACTGCCAAAAGAACGAACAGATCATTCTTGGAGGAAGTACAGTCAGAATGTTCCTTACAAGTGAGGACAGTGAGACTTCATCTTGCTTCCTTTGGACACGTAATCAGGAAAGACCAATTGCTAGAAAGGGACATCAAGTTTCGTCAAGTAGAGGGTCAGTGAAAATGAGGGAAACCCTCAATGAGATGGATTGACACAGTAGCTGCAACAATGGACTCAAACATACCAGTGATCCTTAAGATGGGGAAGGACCGGGCAATTTTTTGTTCTGTTATTCACAAGGTAACCATGAGTTGGAGCTGGCATCAACATCTCTCTCCAACCCCTTCGTGGATTCTTTAAGGCCAGAGTCCACATCAGTGGGTTTTACACTCTGCAGCATTCAGCCTAGTTTTGGGCACATAGGAATTAATGATTGTGAGAAACTGAATTAAACTGAATAAATAGTCATTTGTGGCTTCTGACCCCCTTTCCCCTTTTTTTTGGTGGAGGAGGGTGGAATGGTGAGAGAGAATATGCCTAGGAGTTTGTCCCAGGTATAGCCTTGATACTCTCAGCTACACCTGCCACCAGCTGGGCCTCCTTCAGACGCTAACGGCCTGGGTCTGTGCGATCTGGGCCCCACCAAGTCCTAATCCAGTGTACATATGGTGACACAGGAGCCCCATCCCTGCCCTTGAGTGGGGCCCATGTGCTGTTTGCTGACGGGTATTTAGAAGGCTCTGTGCAGGCAACTTGGTGCCACCAAGCAGCAGTCTTCTGCCTCTCTGCCAGGGCTGGAGTTCTTCCTTCCCTCACCAGAGCCCTCCCCTAGGACACTGAGCCCAGTCCTTGTACATAACTTGGGAACTAGTTGCGATTTATCCAGACCCCTCCTTGACTCCCAAATCAGGACGTGGCTACCTGTCTGACTCCAGTCCTCTGAAGAGACGCCTGCTGCAGGGCAGTGCCCAACCCTGCACGCTGGGTCCTTGATTACCGAGGGCACCAGGAATAAGACCTGAGCTGTCTGTGCTGTCAGAGCACTTTAAATTGAAGCGTTGGCTACTCCCCAGGGGGTCAGCCCCAGGTTCTTTTTCTGAAAGAGTCTGATGAAGTTGCCCAAGCAGAAATGAGAAGTAATAACAGAAGAACAAAGTGAAGTATATGTATTCTTATATTATGTATAATATAACCAGAACCAAGTAGAAATCTGAACTAAGATAGAGACAGTGATATTAGAGAGGGAGCTATTTTTTGAGAGATAGCAAGGAGGTGAGTCAGCAGGACTTGATGGATATAGATGGGATGGGAGTGCCATGTATGGAATGTTAACTGGTGAGAGCAAGGGCTTGCCAAACTGTGAGTCAGTCTCCTCTCTGGGCTCCTGAATAGATCGTGGTAATGGACACTATAAGCAAAAGAACAGGTTTGGAGTGAGAGGAAGGGAAAAATGGGAGTAGTTATCTTTGGCCACCTTGAGTTCTGATACTGAAGGGAAGATATTTAGCAGGAATTTGGATGAGAGGATATGCAGTGAAGGGAGAAGCTGGAGAGTAGAGCGTGAGAGTCATCCACAAACTTCTGGAAAATGAGGCAGAGAAGGTCACCTGCAGGTAGTTTTCCTTAGCCTTGGGTCCAGCACACATCCCTTTTCTTGCTCACCCACCCCTGGGATCCTACCTGACCCAGTACAGGTGTGCACTTGAGCTCTATGAAAAGAAGCTTGTTCTTCAATCTAATATACCTCTGTAATTGTTGGTAAGTCCCAAATGAAGACAACACTGAGATAGTGCAGATTTGAAGTTTATTCAGTAGAACAGAATTAGTCAAACAATGATGTGAGGAAGACTAGACTTTTAATATAACCAGAACCAGTTGCCATCGAGTCAGCTCTGACTCATGGTGACCCCATGTGTGTCAGAGGAGAACTGTACTCCATAGGGTTTTCAATGGCTGATTTTTCGGAAGTAGATCACGAGGCCTTTCTTGCGAGGCCACTCTGGGTGGACTCAAACCTCCAACCTTTTATTTAGAAGCTGAGTGCATTAACCATTTGCATCACCCAGGGACTCCAGACTTTGAATAAACTGAAAAGTATATTTAAAGGGAAGGAAGATCGATAATGTTTAATGAGGGCACAGCTCTGGGAAGAGAAGTAGAGGTTGGAAAATGGAAGGAGAGAGAATAAGTAATAACAGAAGAGCAGAGTGACATCAAAAGTATAATAAAAATGGAATACAAATAAAAGAGAAGAAATTGAATGTCTTTCTTCAAGTAAGATAATACTAAAAGGCAGAGGAAGAAAAATTTTAATCCAGTGTTCTGAAACTAGATTTGTGAGTATTATCCATGTACCCAATCTCTTAAAAATGAGGGTACTTTTTAAAAATAATTTATTTTAAAAATGAGGGTACTTTTTAGTAAAATGGTTTTTATCCTAGTTCAGGTTTGAAACAAACTGAAATAAGATTTGATATAAAAATGAGAAATCATTTTTGTAATAAAATTTATTGGGGCCAATGAAGCAGATTATGAAGATAAATTCATTGGTGCTTAGTAAACTTTGTGAGGTGACAAAATTATGATAGTCACTAATGAGTAGGATTTCCGGTTTATTGTTTATAAAGAAAATATTATAAAACATTAAAGATAGACTGAGGAATCAACTTCAAAGCATAAGTTTATTTATTCTTCTGGAGGAATACATAATAGAGACCCGCTAAGCTGAAGAACTACATTCCACAGACTCACACATTCCGTTTTTTATACTGAAGTAATTAAATTGAAGTCTTGCTGCTTAGAAAAAAATACGAACTCAACAAAACATAATTATTGACCACCCTCTATTGAATATAAGTTTTTATCATTTAAAATGTTCAGCAGGTATGAAATAGCCTAAAAGGCTTTAAAATAAATGATTTTCTTTTTTTCAGGCTCCCTCCCTCCCTCCCTCCTTCCCTCCCTCCCCCCTTCCTCCTTTCCTCCCTCCCTCCCTCCTCTCCTCCCTCCATCCCTCCTCCCTC
>NW_004443956.1:24349589-24416495 GCF_000243295.1 Trichechus manatus latirostris | reverse complement strand
CTCCCTCCCTCCTTCCCTCCCTTCTCCCTCCCTCCTTCCTCCTTTCCTCCCTCCCTCCTTCCTCCTTCTCTACCTTCTCCCTCCCTCCTTCCTCCTTCCTTCCCTCCCTCCCTCCTCCCTCCTTCCCTGTCTCCCTTCTTCCTCCTTCCTTCCTTTCTTCATTTTCAGTTAAAACTTTTCCCATTCATTGCCGGTGAGCAGAAAAATTCTGGGTGGCGGTGGGCTGTGGGAGGCCCTCGACATGTGTTCACCGAGCAGTGTTGGAGACTGACGACTCCGTATGTAAAATGGAGACAAATGCTGTTTACCATATAGGGTAGTTGCTGGGAGGGTGATGTGAGCCAAACTGTGTCCTGCACTTTGTGTTGGCACGTGGTGAGCACTCAAAACTTGTCATCTTTACTGTTTTTCAGTGTGCAGAGATGCTCTTTTGGTTAAGAAGTTACATACTGATTGAGAGAATTACTGAGTTTATAGTCGTCTTTTCTCCGTAGGTACTTCTCTGTCAGTGACTTCTGAAGCCATGTGTGTGGTGGTGGTGGGGTGGTTCATGGACCTTTTTGACAATAACAGGATCCTCAGACCTGAAAAGGTTGAGCATTCTTGCCCTTTATCACCTAGTACATTTATAATACTTGAGTTGAATGAGTGGATTATTGTTTTTTATGTTAAAATAGGAACTGAAATTAAAATCCACAGAAATGTGGCAGAATTGAATACCACAGTGATTCCAAGTGATCCTAGGGACTGTTCTTTCTGTAAGGAGGGGAGAATGAGCGTTGACACTTCCTGGAAGGGCTGGTGCCAGACCTGATGTAATTTTTCTACCCTCGGGAGATGCACTGACTCCTTGACTTAAAGTGGGTACCATGGGCTCGTGAGCCTTCCCCTTGCTTGTCAGTTTCTCCTTCTGTGAAGTCATGGAGTTAAACGGGATGATTTCTAAGCAATAAATTAACATTGGGCATGTCATATGTGTATGGCCAGACACATAAAATGGGAGTTTGCTCTTTGAAAAGTGATTCCAACAGTGATGTTCTTGGATCTCTTTTTCTCCCTCTGAGTTTGAAAGCTTTTGGAGTTTGGCTGGGCCTGGTGTGAGTTATTTTACCAAACACTAATCTTGGAAATAAATAAAAAATGGTGCCTTCTATTCTAAATGCTCTCTCACCTCCCAGTGCGGTGGCACGATTTAGCTGTTTTCTATCACAAATGCCAAGTTGGAAATATGACGCAATTTAAGTTACTGAGATGAAGTCAGAGCTCATTCAGACAGAACAGACATGTTTAAAGATAGATGAATGTCTGTAAGCCCTTGAAGCAAAACTTTGCAATTGCCAGTCTGATGAAGTTAAAAGAGCCTCACAGTATCCCCCCTAATATTGGATTTAAGCAACAGGAATTTCAACTATAAAAAGGGCATTTAAAGATGAGATAATAGTACTCAGTAGGAAGCTGAGTCACAATCCATTAACAAAGACTATGAGGGAAATAGACCTTACCATTTAAAAATATAAAAACAAAGCCATATCAAATAAAGAGGAAGTAAAACTAATAAAGTAAGATGCCAGAAGAATTCCCACAGAAATTACAAAAGTCAGACCATTGTGGAGAAGCGGCACAGGGCTCTCTGCCGATCCACTGGCAGATTGTTCTGTGTGTCCAAGTCCCACACTCCATGAACAGTTCAGAGCTTTGGGAGAGAACATTTCCTTCTTCAGCCGTGGGGGAATTCGTCTAAGTCAGTTGCTAGCCCTCCCTTGTGCTCTGTCTGCTCATGGCTCAATACTCGGAGTCTCTGCTGAGGTATGAGCCCAAGTCTGGGTGAGTTAAAACTCGCAGGATGGTGTTTCCCTGGTGCAGTTCATGGCTGCATAGTCCTGGACGTGGGAGAATGAGTCCCATGGGAAAGCACTCCCTGCCTGCTGCCACTACACCTCCTGCCTCCAGATTTGAGTTCCGTGCACATGTTCTCATGTTTTTCCTGTGTAGCATGTCAGGAGACCCACAGAAGAGCAGGCCGTCGCATCCAGCCTGTAGCAGATGCAACGCCAGTGTGTTTGCCACACCCATGTGGGATTTCCAGGAATCCCGTTGGAACACCTCCTGGAATCCTGGGGCTCAGTGGGATATGGATCCATAATACCCTCACTGGGGGATGCTGTCATACTTGAAAAGGTCAATCCATCTACCAAAATGCCTTAGGGAGGCCGGTGTTGGAAATACTCTGTCTTTCATTTTCACAGTAAGGTTAGAGGATTCCAAAGCTATGTCCTCATATGAGAAAGTAAAGGGAGATATGTCATGTCTCCTAAGCAGTTGCTCTTTGCAGAGTCTGTTTTCTTACTGATGCCAATATCTCACCATATGGATCTGAGACAGGCCCTGGCAGCCCAGAGTTCAGATGAAGAAAATGAGAGACAGAGGTGTGTCTGCCCAGCTCACCCAGGAGAGCGTCTCCTCCCTCATCAGTGTGCACTAAGGAAGCTGGCTACTGCGACATCATCCATGAGTTCACATAATGTAAAAATCAATGAATCCAAGTAATTTTTTTAACTTCTGTTAAAAGGAAGGAAGAGGAAGAGGTAACTTTAGAGAGAACCAGTTAATAACTCCTTTGGAGACATATGATAGTCATATATTATGAAGAACAATGAATTTGTATTATTATGTGATTTTCTGAAACTATACTCATTTCAAAACTTTGTAAATAAAATTCTGTTCTTTTTCCATCGACTTGATACAATTACCATCATTTGGATTAACCTTCTTTAATAGTGTCTCCTAACACCTTAGTATCTCTGTCCCCAGTCTTCCAGACAACTGGCGTTTACTATACACAAACACTTAAATGCAAAGGTAAAGCATGGTATTCAAAGGAACTCTACTTTTACCAAATAAAAGACAAAGCTAATAGAATTTCTATAATTTTTATGAATTTTAACCAAATTCATTGCTGCCTCATTATGCTATGTTGTATTTATTCCATTTAGAGATGGTCCATATATTGGGAGGCACTGCTGGTTCAGTAGTAGAATTCTCGCCTTCCACACGGAAGACCTGAGTTTGATTCCTGGCCAATGCACCTCATGCGCAGCCACCACCCATCTGTCAGTGGAGGCTTGCATGCTGCTATGATGCTGAACAGTTTTCAGCAGAGCAACCAGACTAAAACAGAGTAGGCAGAAAGGCCTGGTGATCTATTTCTGAACATATCAGCCAATGAAAATCCTATGGATTCTAATGGTCCAGTCCACAACTGATCATGGGGATGGTGTAGGACCAGGCAGTGTTTCATTCCAGGGCCACCATTAGTTGGGGGCTGACCTGTTGGCAGCTAACCACAACAACAATCATGTGTTGAACCGATTCTGCTGGTTCAAAGTGAGGTGAGCTTAGACAAGCTTCTGAAGTTGGACAGGTCTAGATTTCATCTTCCTCAAACTTTAAAGGACTGATATTGGCCAGAACCTGCCTGAACCCAGCCAGTGGTGTTCAGAAACTCTCCCACAATAAATGAGAAGGTCTCATGAGAAAGAAACAGTGAAGCATGAATGTATCTGTTTATATCCTGGTTAAAAATACTGTCTCTGTGTAAGGGTGATCCTTTTCCTGTACTGAGACTAACCGTCCCCTGCTGAATGGACTCAGGAAAGAAACCACCCACCATCTGACTCACTGCAGAAGGTCTTATGTAAGCTACCTACTTTCATAAAAAAAGATACTTATTTTCATAAAAAAAAAAAAAGAACCTGAATTTTTCAAGCATATATTATTTGTCAAACACATCTTCCTCCCCACCATATTCCAGGTTCAGTTATTTCACACCTGTTTTCACGTTGGAAAATCAGAGCTTGCAGAAAAACTAACTTCTCACGGTCTTGTTCCTTGGACTTCTCTCTTTTCCATCTTTTTGTCTACACCCTCATCTTCAGGGAGTGGCTTTAAAGCCTGGGAAGGATCGGTCTTGTTTTGGATGAAGATGATTTGCTGTTTGAGGAAGAGATGGAACAGGGAATCCTGGCAGATCTTTTTTGGGAAATGTGTTTTGCCCAGACCTTGGGTTCTGGTGTGACCAGCTCTTGTTCATTGATAACATCCCTTATGATGGTTTAAAGCCAGGTACTTCTCCAAAATTTCCTCTGCTGTTTTCAGCTTATTCAGTTCTTTTGTAAGCCTCCATGGTGGGTAGGGTAGTTACCACTCTTCCTTGTGGACAAGAGGGCACATGTGACCTTGAAATTAGCCAAGGTCCCTCAGCTAGATGGTAGCCTGTCTGGGTCCATGAAGCTTCCCCGTTCCCTAGATGCTGTTGAGTCGATTCTGACTCATGGAAACCCCATGTGTGTCTGAGTGGAACTGTGCTTCATAGGGTTTTCAAAGTAGATCACCAGGACTTTCTTCTGGGCTCATCTGGGTGGACTCAAACTTCCAACCTTTCAGTTATCACTTGAGCATTTAAGTGTTTGCACCACCCAGAGACTCTTCTGTGTTATGCTCAGGACTACATAAAGTCGAAGTACCTCTGGTGGCACAATGGTTAAGTGCTTGGCTGCTAACCAAAAGGTCAATAGTTTAAACCCACCAGTTGCTCCATTGGAGAAAAAACCTGGCAAGCTGCTCCCATAAAGAGTTCAGCCTAGGAAACCGTATGAGACAGTTCTACTCTGTCCTATAGGGTTGCTGTTAGTCGGAATCAACTTGATGGCATACAACAACAATAATATAAAGTCACAGGATTAAACATGGTATGCGTTTCTGAGCATCCTGTTCATTAGATTAAAAAGAAACAAAAATACTACTTTGTCATAAAAGGAGCATGCCAATATATTACAGAGAATTCAAAGTTTACATGCATTTTTAAGGAAAAGGAAAATCCTTAAAGAAAGTTCTTGCTTACAGTGGCATGCTTTTATGTCTGTCTCCAAGCTCTTGGTAGAGCTACTGCTGCCAGAAAGTGTGAGCAGTTCCTGACCCTCTCTGCCTACCATCTTGGTGATGGAGACCTTGCCTCTTCTGACCAGGTTAGGAAATATAGCAAGGGAAGAGAATTCTGTGTGTGTGTTTGTTCCTCAGCAGGCCATATTTTCTTCCATGTCTAGAAGAACAAATGGCTAAACATCCTCTGGGAGCAGAAAATAGACAAACGCTGGGATCGAGGGAGCCCCATAGGCTGCCCTCCAACATTTCCTAGTGTCTGTCTCACGGTGGCACTGATCTTGCTGTCCCTGCTCACTGCCTGTCCCCTACCACTTGACCTCCTGGCTCCCCCCAGCCATTCTACCCAATACAATCCTGCCAGACTGAGCGTCCCAGCATGCTGTTGTATCTCCATCACTTGTTCGTGAAAAAGCCTTTAATGGCTCTCATTTCCCACAGGTTAAATCCCAAGTCCTCAGATGGTTTCCCCACACCGCTCTTCATTGTTGTTGTTAGGTGCCGTCGAGTAGGTTCCGACTCATAGTGACCCCATGTACAACAGAACGAAACACTGCCCAGTCCTGCACCATGCCCACAATCGTTGTTATGTTTGAGCTCATTGTTGCAGCCACTGTGTCAGTCCATCTCATTGAGGGTCTTCCTCTTTTTCGCTAACCCTCTGCTTTACCAAGCATGATATCCTTCTCCAGGGACTGATTCCTCCTGACAACATGTCCAAAGTATGTAAGACGGAGTCTCGCCATCCTTGCTTCTAAGGAGCATTCTGGTTGTACTTCTTCCAAGACAGATTTGTTCGTTCTTTTGGCAGTCCATGGTATATTCAATATTCTTCACCAACACCACAATTCAAAGGCATCAATTATTCTTCAACCTTCCTTATTTACTGTCCAGCTTTCACATGCATATGATGCGAATGAAAATACCATGGCTTGGGCCAGGTGCACCCTAGTCTTCAAGGTGACATCTTTGCTTTTCAACTCTTTAAAGAGGTCTTTTGCTGCAGATTTGCCCAGCGCAGTGGGTCTTTTCATTTTTTGACTGCCTCCTCCATGAGTGTGGATTATGGAGCTAAGTCAAATGAAATCCTTGACAACTTCAATCTTTTCTCCATTTATCATGATGTTGCTTATTGGTCCGGTTGTGAGGATTTTTGTTTTTTTTATGTTGAGGTGTAATCCATACTGAAGGCGGTGGTCTTTGATCTTCATCAGTAAGTGCTTCAAGTCCTTTTCACTTTCAGCAAGCAGGGCTGTATCATTTGCATAACACAGGTTGTTAATGAGTCTTCTTCCAATCCCAGTGCCCCATTCTTCATAAAGTCCAGCTTCTCAGATTATTTTGCTCAGCGTACAGATTGAATAGGTATGGTGAAAGGATACAACCCTGATGCACACCTTTCCTGACTTTAAACCATGCGGTATTGCCTTTGTCTGTCCAAACAACTGCCTCTTGATCCATGTACGGGTTCCTCATGAGCACAATTAAGTATTCTGGAATTCTCATTCTTCACAGTGTTATCCATAATTTGTTATGATCCACACAGTCAAATGCCTTAACATAGTCAATAAAACACAGGTAAACATCTTTCTGGTATTCTCTGCTTTCAGCATTTGCCTTAGGTATCTTTTAATGTGTCAGGTAGAATTGCTGATTCACGTTGGAAATACAAGAACACTTTAACAAAGGTGCCTTTCCGAGGAATGTTACATTAGCATCATGGCTGTCAGGTTCCTGTCCTCACCCCAGCTGTCTGGGCTTTGAAGGAGGCCTCAAACATTTCACCAAAGCATAGTGCTCCAACAACACTATTTGTCAGGTGCTCTTTGAAGGACTGGACGTGCCTCTGCTTAGCAGTTTGCAGCAATAAATGTAAGGAAAGACTATTCCCCTGGGAAAGTCATAACTCTCAGACATGATGCTGACCATCAGGGATAGACCCTTATCCACACCCCAGGAGTCCCCCACCAAGCTCTAAAGCCATGGAAAAGCAATAGCTTGCAGCAGGGGCCCAGAAGCCCACAGTCATTCCAGTCCCCTAATACAGGCCACATCCACTAACCCAGGTGTGACAGAGCCCAAGGCCTAGATTCCAACTCACATGCATCAAATCTGCAAGGTGACTGGTGCTGCCAACACCTCCAAAGCTTGCTATTTAGGCCACCACATTGGATCATCACATTATGGATCATCACAACCAATGATATAAACCATTAGTTCCAGGAATCTTTCTGATATCAGAGGTGAAGACTCAGTTTCAGAGTTAAAGCAGCTACAGCCAAATAGCTTTGCTCTGGCTATGAACAGAAGTGGGGTTAGGACAGTATCCTTACTGGGGAAAGAAGTGATGGGCAAAGAACTGAAACAATGAGGAACTCCGAAAGGAGAGGGGAGCATCATGAAGTCTAGAGTGCTGTGAGATTGAACAGGAATCAAATGCAACGGAACTCATTCAGCCTACTCTTAGGAGAGGCATGTACCCTTGTACTCCTTTTGAAGAAGCCTTTCTCAAAGGGCAAGGTAACACTGTTTCTTTGGTTACCTTTAAATATTAGGATAATCAGTTAACATATACCCTGGGTCACTAATGTTCCTTTTTATTTCAAGACATCGCTCAGAACTTGCCTTCTCCTAGAAGTCTTCTGTAAGTAGTGCCACCCAACACCAGGTGTGTGTTTACTCTGTGGCTCTACCATCATTCACTCTCAATTGTTACTTCTCTGTGCTGCATTCTGGTTTGTATTGCATTGCTGCCAAGTTGGCTCTGACTCAAGGACACCTTATGTATAACAGAATGAAATGCTTCCTAGTCCTGCGCCACCTTCATGGTCATTGGTACATGTGAGCCCATTGTTGTGGCTATTGTGTCAATCCATCTCATGGAAGGTTTCCCTCATTTTTGAAGACCTTCTACTTTGCTAATGATGATGTCCTTTTCCAGCAATTGCTCTTTCCTGATGACATATCCAAAGTAAGTGAGTCGAAGTCTTGCCATCCTCGCATCTAAGGAGCATTCTAGTTGTATTTCTTCTAAGACTGATTTGTTCATTCTGGAAGTCCACGGTATATTCAATATTCTTCACCAACATCACAGCTCAAACATATCAGTTCTTCTCTGTCTTCCTTTTTCATTATCCATTTCATTATATCTTAATCTGGAAGCTCTGCTAAAACCTGTCCAGTATGGGTGACCCTTCTGGTGCTTGAAATACCGGTTGCATAGTTTCCAATATTACAGCAACACGCAGGCTACCACAGTATGACAAACTGACAGACAAGTGGTGGGAAAATCCTTTCACAGGTACTACTTGTAAATTCTTCCTCTTCAACAAGACCAGTAATTCTCAACTGGGAAGGCAAGGAACAAGCCTTACAGAAAAATACCTGAATCTCTGGGATGTGGAGAGATTTGTGTCATTTCAAAAAGGTATTCAAAATTATTATATAATTCAATATTTCGAAACTTTAACACCATAATTTCATAATACAAATTTCAATAAAATTATGTCAAACAAATATTCTATCTGTAAATAAGTGACTCTCAAAAGAGAGATGAAAGGACACAGAGCACGAAAGGGGAAGCTTAACATTCTGTTTATCAAAAGGGGATGTAGATTTTTAAAGCTTGAACAACACTAATGAAACTCTAAGCTCTGTGAAGGCAGAATCTATGTATTTTTCTCTTTGTGTCCTCTCCCCAAACAGCTTTTTTCTGTGTAGAGTTAAAATTTACCATTTCCTTATCTAAAAATCCAAGACATCAGTACTGAAATGAAATCTTAAATCTCTTAAAAGAACAATGCAAGAATATAAATTTTAGGTATCATTTGGCAACATCCTTTTTTTTTTTTAACATAAAATAACTGACGTGCCTCCTCTCCTTATCACTCACACAGAAAGGTGGTCTTCATGGTCTCATCCTAATAGGCTCACACACTTCCTCACTCCATAGTTTCTTTCCTCTAAAAGCCGTACTCTAATCCTCAATGCCAAGCAGTAGGAATAAGTTCAGCATGTGCACTGCATCCTCTGATATTCTAAAGTATTTTCCATATATAGGGCACTGGGCTAAGTATCACAGGGAGAAAAAATGTAAGATATGGTTCCTGAACCTAAAGCATGTATAACCTGGCTGTTCAGGCAGCAGTGTCACATAAAATAACAATAGTAATAGCTATTACTTATTGAACACTTACTATATCCCAGGCACTGTTCTATTAACTTTATGTCTATTGATCCATTTTATCATTATGACAACTCTATGAACTAGGTACTATTATAGTCCTCATTAAAGATGAGAAAACTGAGGTTCAGGCTGGTACTGTATGAAACTCACCCCAAGCCACAGTTCTCATTGGTTGTGAGGGTGGGATTCATATCCTGACTGTCTTGGCTCTAGAGTCTGTGTTGTCCACCTCTCCCACAGACATCTAGGGAGGGAGGCAGGGAAGCAACAAGGAAGAGAAAGAAAGGGAGGGAGGAGTGGAGAATAGGTGTGCAATTGAAGCAGGGCTTCAAAACTGGTTCATTCTGGTTCAACCCCCTGCTGAGAATTTTCATTTTCACCCCAGATATAGTGAATCAGAATCTACATTTACTAAGATATTATGTGTACATAAAAATCACCTGGAGATCTTGGTAAAATACAGAATCTGATTCAGTATATCTGGGGTGGAAATGCAAATTCTCAGCAGGGGGTCAAACTGGAATGAACTGGCTCAAAGCCCTGGACTGAAGGCAGCAATGAGTAGTGGGGAATTCAGAAGGTGAAATCATGGTAATACAGCATTGTCATACACTTTCCATGAAGAAAATGGGACTTAAGCACCCCTAAGAAGAGAAGGAATTCCGGAAGAATTGGAATTCCAAAACACTTGATTGTGCTCATGAGGAACCCGTACATGGATCAAGAGGCAGTTGTTTGGACAGACAAAGGCAATACCGCATGGTTTAAAGTCAGGAAAGGTGTGCATCAGGGTTGTATCCTTTCACCATACCTATTCAATCTGTACGCTGAGCAAAATAATCTGAGAAGCTGGACTTTATGAAGAATGGGGCACTGGGATTGGAAGAAGACTCATTAACAACCTGTGTTATGCAAATGATACAGCCCTGCTTGCTGAAAGTGAAAAGGACTTGAAGCACTTACTGATGAAGATCAAAGACCACCGCCTTCAGTATGGATTACACCTCAACATAAAAAAAACAAAAATCCTCACAACCGGACCAATAAGCAACATCACGATAAATGGAGAAAAGATTGCAGTTGTCAAGGATTTCATTTGACTTAGCTCCATAATCCACACTCATGGAGGAGGCAGTCAAAAAATGAAAAGACCCACTGCGTTGGGCAAATCTGCAGCAAAAGACCTCTTTAAAGAGTTGAAAAGCAAAGATGTCACCTTGAAGACTAGGGTGCACCTGGCCCAAGCCATGGTATTTTCATTCGCATCATATGCATGTGAAAGCTGGACAGTAAATAAGGAAGGTTGAAGAATAATTGATGCCTTTGAATTGTGGTGTTGGTGAAGAATATTGAATATACCATGGACTGCCAAAAGAACGAACAAATCTGTCTTGGAAGAAGTACAACCAGAATGCTCCTTAGAAGCAAGGATGGCGAGACTCCGTCTTACATACTTTGGACATGTTGTCAGGAGGAATCAGTCCCTGGAGAAGGATATCATGCTTGGTAAAGCAGAGGGTTAGCGAAAAAGAGGAAGACCCTCAATGAGATGGACTGACACAATGGCTGCAACAATGAGCTCAAGCATAACAATGATTGTGGGCATGGTGCAGGACCGGGCAACGTTTCGTTATGTCATTCGTGCACAGGGTTGCTATGAGTCAGAACCAACTGGACGGCACCTAATCACAATAAGAAGACAAAGGCAGAGAGGTTCTGGTCTCCGTGTGTGGGGGTTTCCCTCTCAATGCACTGCTTAGAGAACTTCCTACAACAGGCGTCTATCATAAAGTTCAGCTCTAACACCTTTTTTAAAAAGTTTTATTACGATAAAAAATATATGTGACAAAACATTTGCCATTTTGATCATTTTAAGCATACAATTCAGTGACGTTAATTATTTCACTATGTTGTGCAGCCATCACCACTGTCTATTTCTGAAAGATTTTCATCACCCCAAACAGAAACCTGTACCCCTTAAGCAATAACTCCGCATCCTCCCCCCTCCCGCATACCCCTGGTAACTACTGATAAACTTTGGTCTCTATGTGCTTGCCTATTTTAGATATTTTATAGAGGTGGGACTCATACTGTATTTGTATTTTTGTGACTTATTTCATTCAGCATAGTATGTTCAAGGTTTATCTGTGTGGTGGTATATGTCAGGACTTATTTCTCTTTTAACTGAGTAATAACTCCATTGCATGTGCATGTGTGCGTGCGCGTGTGTGTATGTATATTTTGTTGTTCATTCATCTGCTGATGAATAATGCTGAATTGTGAATAACACTGCAGTGAACATTGTTGTATACTTATCTGAGTCCCTGCTTTCAAATCTTTTGGGTATACCTGAGAGTGGAATTGCTGGGTCACATGGCAATTCAATGTTTAACTTTTTGAGGAACCTCAGCACTAGCACTGTAATTAACAGTCAATGCAAAGAAGATTCCACTCTTTTCTTGGTGGCAACTGAATAATTCCTCTTCTGGGACCAATCAGGCGCAGAAATAAATACGAGGGAGCCAGCTCTCCTCACTGCGGCTGCTGTGGAGGTTGAGTAGGACTGTTAGACCTTGAATGGGGAAATGGAGCCTGGAGTGAGAAGATCGGACAAGAGTAGTGAATGAGGGAGGCCCCATTAGTTTATGGGGAGCTGAGTTCATGTGCATGGTCTAGATTCAGTCAGCTGGGACTTTGTCCTGGCATTCTGCACAAGTGTTCTGCACCATAGGTGCCTGAATCTACCTTTGTACCCAGTCATTACACCAGTCCATCTTTCTACCACATGCCCATGCCCATGCCCACCCACACCCACATGCATACACACTCTGGAGAATGCATGGTTTGTGCTGTTATGGTGGCCTCAAGTTAAAAAACACATGTGAGCCCCCTCCTCAACCCCTCACTGCTCCTTACTGTGTTTTTGTGTGTGGTGCACTTTGACATAGCCTGCAGCCGTTGGGGCACTGGGAGAGAAGAGCCAGGGTCCATTATAAGGGGACACAGACATTTCCAGGTGCATACTCAACACTGCATGTCACACTTCTGAGAACCTAATGGGATGCTGGCAATGCGGGTGACATGCACCCTTTGGGGGGGCTACACTCCTGGTGTTTCTGTGTAGGGCTGTTGGCCAGTTCCTTTTCCTCTGTGAGCTGGCCTGTTGCATACTTCATAGTAATAATTCATTTATTATTAATCAAGGGAGAGAGGCTGCTTCTGTACAATGGCCACCTACTTTCAGAGAGTGACACATTAAGGACAGCTAGCTTCCAAATGCTTTTTAATTTTGCCGGCAGTAATTCAAGTAAAGGTCATTTTCCTGGTTTGTCCTTCAGTCAATTAAGGGATTATTGAGTACCAGGCTTCTGGGGCGCTAGGATTGCATCCCATCTCATGTTCACCTCTGTCAAATCACTGCTAATTCCTGCACCACCCCAGAATGCTTATGTTGAAAAAGATCTTAGAGGTGAGTCTGTCTTCCAGCCATGCAGGATTTCCTTCCACAGTGTACCGTCCAACCTGTGCCCACAGCCCATGCAACAGTACACCTCCCCTTTTGGGGGTGGATGGGTTGACAATCTGAAGCTGCTAGAAAATTCGTCTTTATGTTGAACTGGAACAGTTGTCTCTTTAACTTTGCCTGAAATAATGAAATTAAATGATCATGACTCCTTTTTGCTTTCTCTTACCCAGGAGAAAACAATGCCAAATTCCAGATCCTTCACCCTTCTTGCCATCCTGCACTTAAAGTATGTTACAAGTTGAATATCATTCTTCAGTTGTGTTGGCAGACTTTATATCTGGCTGTTTAGTTTACTTCCTGAATTCCTTGCTTTCAGTGATGGTGAGGTGTTTCTGGATGTTGCTGTCTGGAGACCTTCTTGACTTTAGCATGAACAAACACCAGTTGCCATAGAGTAGATTTCCACTCATGGCACCCCGACATGTGTCAGAGGAGAACTGTGCTCCATAGGGCTTTCAGTGGCTGATTTTTTTGGAGGTATATTGCCAAAGCTTTTTTCCAAGGTGCCTCTGGGTGGACTAGAACCTCCAGCCTTTCGGTTAACAGCCTAGTGCGTTGATTGCCCACTAGTATAGGATCTAGAATTCCTGGAGGAGGGAGTGATTAACCTGCTTCTTTAAAAAATTCTTTATACTTTTAAGTCTGTTTCCTCAAATGTAAAAAGGGAATACAATGTCTACCTCATAGTGCTGGGAAGAGTAATTAAAATAATGTAAAGTACATTGCAGATTGCAGTCATCATCTTACTCAAAAAGCTAATAAACCAGACAGGCCTTTCACTAGAATTTAACTGCCAGCTGCTCAAGGTCAAACTGTTTGACAACGTCTTGGGGTGCAGATATTTCAGTTAAAATGTTAAATGCTTTGGACAATAGAAATTTAGCTCTGAGCTTCGTGGCAGCCAAAGGAAAAAGAAAAACCAGGTTATATAATTTGCATTAGTACATCAAAGGAAGCACTTCAGAGAAATACGACTTGTATTTTTGTTTGGATAAAGGGGGACGTCAACCCTTAGCATGGAAATTGTGAAAAAGAACTCACTTAACTGGCCTCAGATCAGAGCAGTTCCTTATGTTGGGAAAAATGTACCAAGCTCACAAAGAAGAGAGTACAGCTGTCTCCAACAAGGGTGTCTTGGGGAGCGAGGGGCAGTGTCATCTGGCTTTGTAGCTAGCTGCACAGATCCAGTTCCTCTGCCCAACTTGTCCCTGGCTCACGAGGTTGCTGTTTGTGGACCTTTGTCTCAATTTTGGTCTTACTGCTAAGCTACATCCTGTAAATTTTGAAAATCTTACAGGAGAAAAGGACATCTTAAGTATGCTAGTGATGACAGCAATTACAGTAGCAGCGGAGAATTTGCTGGTCAGGAGCTCCTTGATAGCTGGGCACTTCCTATCACCAGTGACAACTGCCTCTCATGTCACTGTCCTAACCTCTTCATTCACTTGTGGGAAGAGTAATAGTTCCACTGATATATTCATGATGACGCTAATTGCAAGGCCCACAGATGCCCATTCAGGGTAGAAAAATGATGTGCATGCCAATCCTGGGAAGGGTGTAGAAAAGAGAAAGAAATAATGCTATGAAATTTTTCTTGAAAAACGTAAGAAAATGGTAAAAAGGAATTAGAAATAGATATTTGCAGATGTTAGGGCAGTTAAGGAGCCCTGGTGGCACAGTGGTTAAGAGCTCGCTTCTAACCAGAAGGTCGGCAGTTTGAATCCACCAGCTGCTCCTTGAAAACCCTGTGGGGGCAGTTCTGCTCTGTCCTGTAGGATCTCTATGAGTCAGAATCAACTCGACGGCAACAGGTTTGTTTTTCTTGGTTTGGGGACACTTCAGCATGACTTTCTCACAGAATCATTGTACATGCACCATGCTGGACCCTTGACCCGCATAGTTTCTAGCCCTGAAGGAGCCTTTTCAAAATGTGATGGTAACAAAGTGAAAACAACCCAAGTGTCTACCAACAGATGAATGAATAATATTCAGTCATATAGAGAAATGAAGTTCTGATACATGTTATGACATGGATGAACCTTGGAAACATTGGTAATGTTGAGTAAAACAGTTGACAGACACAAAAGGACAAATTTTGTGTGATTCCACTTATGTGAAATATCTAGAATAGGCAAATGGCTACAGACAAAAGGTTATTAATGGTTTCAGCGACTGGGGGTAGGATAGGGAATGGGGAGATATTGCTGCTGGGGTGCTGAATTTGTGTTTGGGGTGATGAAAAACTTTTGGAAATGGGTAGTGGTGATGGTTGCACAGCATGATGAATGCCATTAATGTCACTGAATTATACACTTAAAAATGGTTAAAATGGCAAATGTTATATGTATTTTACCGCAAAAACAACAACAACAAAAAAAACTTGATGGTAAGAGAAACAGGGAAACTGAAAGGATCTGTTTTTCATGGTGTTCTCAGATGAAGACTGGATGGATGGAGGTTCCACAGTTTTTTATCTTCTTATTTCTTTAATAGCAACAACAACAACAAAAATCCAACAAAAGCTAGGGAGTTAGAGTATAGAGAGGTCCAGTGACTAGTGAGGCCAGAAATTTGTCAGCAGCCCTTGGGCTGGGCCTGAAGAGATCAGCAGAGATCTTGGAGCACAGACACCCTCCTTGGCCTATGGGATAGGGGCTGGGTGTTGGGAAGGATCTGAAGCTTCCAAAGGGAGTTCCTAGGAAGATGTGGATCATTTTCTGATTTTTAGAATGGAAGAGCTTGGATAATGAAGCTGCAGCTTTTCCTCAGCCTCCCCACGTGGCTTTGGTCACAGGAAGAGAGGAAAGAGTGAATGTCTGTGTGAGAGAGTGGGCATGAGGAGTGTGGACCTGAGAGAGAAGCATGTACTGCAAGAAATGATGTCCTGTGAGTGACAGTAGCTTTGAACGCAAGGACAGCAGTGACCTAGTCAGTTCTCTGTTTTAACTAGAACTGATACTTAGTTTTTATATTTTGAGGTTAATCTGCCAAATCGTACCATAGTGATCATCTCTCTGGGGGGAAATAGAATTAGTGTTACATAATTAAAGTATTCACCACCCATCTGTCTATTTGTTGTACTGTGGTGGCTTGTGTGTTGCTGTGATGCTGAAAGCTATGCCACTGGTATTTCAAATACCAGCATGGTAACCCATGGTGGACAGGTTTCAGTGGAGCGTCCAGACTAAGACAGACTAGGAAGAAAGACCTGGTGATGTACTTCTGAAAATTAGCCAGTGAAAACCCTGTAGATCACAACAGAGCATAGTTCGACTTGTTTGCCTTGGAAACATCACTCCAAAAAACCCGTTGCTGTCAGGTTGATTCTGACTCATAGTGACCCTACCGGACAGAGTAGAACTGCTCCATCGGGTTTCTAAGCTGTCATCTTTACGGAAACAGACTGCCACATCTTCCTCCTGGGGGAGTTTGAACAGCCAACCTTTCGCTTAGCTGAGTGCTTAACCACTGCACCACCAGGGCTCCTTTTGGACACATCATCAGGAGGGATCACTTGCTGTAGGATGTCATGTTTGGTGAAGTGAAGGGCTGATGAGGGTGAGGGGACCCTTGGTGAGATGTACTGGCACAATGGCTGCAGTGATGGACTCCAGCATCAGCGATTCTGAGGATGATGCAGGACCGGTCTATGTTTCCTTCTGTCGTACATAAGGTCACCTGAAGTTGGAGCTGACTGCACCACAGCGAACAGCAATCATGACAGTTTAATGTCAGAAAATTTGGAACAGTGAGTAGATGCTTCATCTGGATCACTTGGGTCCCATACCCACTCTGGCTCCATACACACCTTCGCACACCCTAGGCTTTGTGTACCGAGGAGGTCTGTTACTGACTGGATCTTACTTTTTAATATGATTTGTCTATAGTGATAACCGGTCCATGTGTTCAGGTAATTTGATGTATGTGTAGGCATGGTGAGTTTGAATGAGAGTATGTGTGGAACAGGAAAGAATTCTCCCCAGGGGCCTTGTGTGCTTCCCCAGTCAGCTGTGGGCTTTCCTGGTTTGGGGACCTTTTGTTGGGGAGTGACTCAGTCAGCCCAGGCTAATTAACAGAGCTGTTTCAAGGGCAACTTGTATGCAGTTTACTTTGTGGAGATGGTTCTCCCTGATGAAATTTAAACGAAAAGTCAGAACCCGTGTTTTTCCTCATCCTGTGGATCATGGGAGAAGCTGACAAAATCCTGTCCAAGCAGATTTATACAAGGAATGAGATACTTTACTTGACTATGTATGTATTTTAACAAATTATTTTGGAGGATGGATGAAACATCTGATGAAATGTTGACATGGAATTAGCCAATTACTTTATGTAATTTCAAAGTGACACACTCATGATGCACACAACACTTGATATGTAACATTTAGTTCATGAAAAAGAGTCCACTCTTGATTTCCCTTCCTTCCTGATAAATTCTGGGTGACTCACTGCTTCCACGAGTCTGCTTAGGCAAGACAAAGAAGGGATGCCATTTCAGGCTGCCCCGAGATCTTCCCCATCCCTACCACCCGCCCCCGTACCACTTGGACCATTGTGTGCTTCAACTGGGATTTGATTCTTGAGTATTACTGGCATCAGCACAGAACAGGCTGATGATGGAAATGCCGTGCAAAATTTGCTTGTCATGCCTTCTGGAAGAATCCCTTTGGTCATGTCCACGTCACGTGATAAAGCCAGGCGGAGGTAAGAGTTAGCTATCCAGAGAGCTGGCTGATCTGATTCTTTTCACAAGTTTTTACTTGTTCAGCTGCACTGTGGCTGTTGCTCAGTTGAATAGTAGGTTAAGAATTGCTGAGACTTGGAGAGCTAAACTATCCCTATTTAATTTTTAAAAAAGTATGATTGCAAGATCAATTATTTTTACATTTGTTTATTTATTTATTTTTTTAAGTAAAAGCTTTAAAAAAGGGAGTGGAAGCCCTATCAAATCCCCAAACAAAGACAACTGGATAATGAAAAGTTTTCCTGGATCTGTTGGTGATGTATAAGTGGAAAGTTTCTCACAGTAGAAATGGATTTTCTGACTTATGACAATAGGAACTTTACAAGGGACAGCTCTCATGACAATAAGGCATCCAGTTTTGATGTGGATACCTGAGGCAGCATAGTGTCTCCTTACCTGGAATTTATTGTTTTTCTGGGAGAAGTTCATGGGGGAAATGCAGTTCGAATCCACCAGCTGCTCCTGGAAACTCTGTGGGGCAGTTCTACTCTGTCCTACAGGGTCCCTATGAGTTGGAATTGAGTCCACTGCACCTGGTTTGGTATGGGTTTTTTAGGGTTAGAAGAAGTATGAATGAAACCTCTGCATAGCCCAGCCCTTTAAAATATGAAGTTTCTATCAAGCTTCTTGGGGACTGTGGTGGTTCAGTGGTAGAATTCTCGCCTTCCGTGTGGAGACCCGCGTTTGATTCCTGGCCAGTGCACCTCAGGAGAAGTCACCACTTCTCTGTCAGTGGAGGTTTGTGTGTTGCTATGATGCTGAACAGGTTTCAGTGGCACTTCTAGTAGACTAGGGAGAAAGGCCTGGTGCTCTGCTTCTGAAAATCAGTCAGTGAAAACCCTATGGATCACAATGGTCTGATCCACAACTGATCATGGGAATGATGCAGGACTGGGCAGCATTTTGTTCAGTTGTGCATGGGGTCGCCATGAGTTGGGGGCGACTTGACCACAGCTAACTGAAGCTTCTCAACATAACCCTTTCCTTTATACCTTGCCTAAAGAAAACAACCACAATAAGCAGTAGCCGCGAGACCCCTTATCCAGGTCTTGAAACTTGTTGGAAAGTCATATTGAGAGGGGAGCTGGAAAGAGTGTCTGGTGAGTGTGGTGCCTGCGAGATGAGCACTGAGAGCCTCACAGTGTGAGTGAAGAAGGACGCTGGTCATTCCACTTACGGAGACTCAGAGGCTGGCAGAGAAGGCAGTTCATAGTCCATGAGTCCTGCCCAGAACAACCCGCACTCCTGATTTTACTTTTGGCAAAGGATTGGGAAACTGTTAACTAGGAAGTAAAACCAGCTCTTAAAATCAAGGATTGAGTGAAGAACACCAAAGACATAATCTTGGGATATATCCAAACACTTTCCCTCTAAATTACCCTGTACTGTCATTATGTATTCAAGGTGTGAAGGTGGGGTGTCTCCCCTCTAGTGCGAAGCTGAAGTAGGTTCGGCATGGTCTGCGAGCAGAGCTCTGAATATTTGTTTGTATTAAATATCTGCTGGCACTTACTATATTTATATTATGCCCCACCCATATAATGTGTTTTTGGATAATGCAGTACTTAATAAAAGATTGTGGTTGCATCTGCATGCTCCAAAGTAGAAACGTTGTCATTTCAAATGTTCTAACATTTTGGCAGGAGATTTTTTTTTTTTTTTTTTGTAGATGATACAGTTATGTTCAATCTTGTTTTTTCATCACATGCCAGGGTGTTTTTAGTTATATAAGAAATAAAATTCTTCTCTAAATTCTGAAAAAATCTTCAACTTTTAGAAGGTTTTATATAAAATTAATAATGGGAACAGTGGTGTCAGGTAGGAAGCAAATGCAGTGGACAGGTTGCCAATCGACCGAGTTGACAAGCTGAGCAAGTTAACTGCCATTTCCTAGTGTTTTCATCCCCACGTTATGAGCGCCCCTGCCACACAGGGTCATTGTGAGAGCTACAGACTGTGAAAAGGACACAGCACAGTACCTGATCTCAGGTAAACACCCAGGAAAAACCAGTTGCTGTCAAGTTGATTCCCACTCATGGCGACCCCGTGTGTGTCAGAGTAGAGCTGTGCTCCATAGGGTTTTCAGTGGCTGATTCTTCAGAAGGAGATCACCAGGCCTTTCTTCAGAGGTGCCTCTGGGTGGACTCAAACCTCCAACCTTTTAGTTAGTGGTGAAGCACTTTATCCATTTGCACCACCCAGAGACTCCAGACACCCAGCACAGGTTACTATTGCTGTTAATAGCAGGTTTAACGCCACCACTAGCTAACTCTTGACCTCAGCTAAGTCCCTTACTTTCTTTGGGCCTCACTTTTCTTATTTGAAAAGTGAATGGATTGAACAAGATTAGTGTTTTTCAAGTAGAAGAATCTTTTCTTCAGATGAAATCTGATATAGGCGTTCATCAAGAAAACCATGTGGTAAGGCAATATTTTGAATTAGGGTGTCTTTATAGCACTTTCTTAAGCCTTTCCCCCAATTTAGTCCATTATTCTGTTGTCTCAGAGGAGATAGAGGTGCAGCAAGGAGTGGAAACTTGAGAAGACCCAGAACCCAAGCTCCTCCCCAGGTGCGTCTGCCTCTAAGTGCTCTCTGATAGTAGTGCTGCTTCAGAGGTGATTTTCAGTAATGGTCTGGCACTTCTTGTGTGCTGGAATTCCACAGCAATAAATAGAAAAGGAACATTTCTGTACAAACAGAACCTAAAGACATAGATGTGTTATCAGCATATATCAATATTGTATGAAACATAATTTAAAAAATTTCATCATTACTATTTGACACACTGAGGAAAAAATTTAATGTTAGAAGAAGAAGAATAAATAAAAAAGTTTGCAGGGTTTTTGACAGAGTGAAGGTACAACTGTTTGGCTTGAGCGTGTAACCAAAAGATAGGAGAGCTAAATGCTGCTTTTCCTTCTTTAGCTGAGCTAAATTAAAAAATGGCCCTGGGCAAATTTTTTCTTTGTGCTTTAGCTTATTCTCACCCATAAGTGATACTCTGCAGCAGGAAGAGACCACGTGCAGGGCTGCTGTTTGTATAGCTATTTTATGCCCCCAGGTCAGAATAAGATCAATAGGAAATACAAAAAAGCCCACAGGTTTCTTTGAATAATAAAAATCTAAAATTAACATCCAGTTTTATTATTTTTAAGAATGTAACTATGCTGGATAGATACGTATTTGTCTCTTACTGTTTTTTAGGGATTTTATATGATAAGTATAGATAAATGTTAGTAATTAGCATATTGGGGGCAGTGGTGGTTCGTGGTAGAATTCTCACGTTCCAGTGGTAGATCCGGATTCTGTTCCTGGCCAGTGCACCTCATGTGCAGCCACCACCCATCTGTCACTGGAGGCTTGTGTGTCACTATGGTGCTGAACAGGTTTCAGTGGAGCTTCCAGACCAGAGGGACTAGGAAGAAAGGCCTGGAGATCTACTTCCAAAATTAGCCAGTGAAAACCGTGTAGATCACAACAGTCTGATCTGCAGCTGATCATGGAGATGGCACAGGACCTGGCAGCATTTTGTTCTGTTGTGCCTGGAGTCATCAGGAGTAAGGGGCCAACTAACAAGAACAGATTAACATATTAATTGGTAGTTTGTAAATGAATGTTTATAATAAAGCAGTGTTTGTTTTCTAAAGTAGGTTAGACTGCTTTACTTCATAAATCCATCTAACAAAACGTAATTTTCTAACTAGTTCTACCTCAGTGATCCTCAGTTGCAAACGAGTGCAGTATGCATGAATGAGACTTTGCTGCTTCCTTTCAGTGTCCCTGAAGTTTCCCTGTGCCTTTGTCCCCTTTTGTAGTTTTCCCTTTTTTGAGTCTCAGCTGTGGCAAGCTTTAGCAAGTATTTTGATTTTCTTCAATTCACTTAGTGAAACCTTTAAAGAATTAACTAATGTTCATGACTTGGTGGAATTAGAGCCACATTTTGCAAAGAGTTTGTGAAATGGCAGGCAGATGGCCATGAAATGTGAATATTCACTACTGGGAACTGCAGCATTTTGTTCTGTCACCATGCTGGACCATATGCATCGTGCACCTCACTCCGGGGACAGAAGCCCTGTTTGGGGAAGGGATTCCATATCGAGTACAAGGGCATGATAGAGAGGAAAAGGGCAGGCAGATCCTTGGGTGGCAGTCTACTGCACAGCTGGGCATATCTCCTGGCTGAATAACTGTGGCTTTACTGGCATTAGGACTTCAATTTTAGACAATAAGTTATGTTTATAGTATTCTGAGCAGTTCAAAACCCAGGACGCTGAACGCTATTGCAGCACAAATTTCTCAAATGATGGTGCCGACCACAAGCTAATGGTCACTTCATTTCGTGTCATGTGTAATAACAAGAAAGCATAGAGGAGCCAGTGAATTTGGATGTCACTTTGATATTTATAACAAAAAGAATTAACCTATGTTTTCCACAAGGAAGGAAGAGAAACTGATTTGTTAAGTACTTACTGTGTGCCCGGCACAGTAACAGTATTATCAGATATTTTCTGACAAGTAGAAAAACCATAGGGTTTAGGATTAGATGTGGATTGATTCCCCGCTGTGCAGCCTCAATCAGATTACTTAAAATCTCTCTGAGCCCCAGTTTCCTCCTCTGTAAAAAGGTGGTTCCTCTGTTGTAGGTTGTTGGATTATGAGGTAATTTATGGAAAGCACCTATGTGTTTGAAAGTCAGTAAATACTCGATAAATGGTGCATGTTATTACCATATATCAGAGTGATGTTAACTTAGGTAACAAAATGGAAGCAACCAAAACTGAAGTTTTAACACTATAGATAGATGTAGGCCAAGAAGACTTGTTTGGTTATTTTGAATTGAAGGAAAAACGCATGGAATTTGAACGTCATAAGAGACCATGGTGTGTTAGAGCATACGCACTGTAGAGATGTGCAAAGTAAGGCCTAGGGCCATCACATCACTGTCCCACAGTTCCAGGATTGGTAGACTAATGAGTAGCAGGACTCCTGTCTGCCACCCCAGTGCTCTTGGTGAGGGATGGTGAGACTCCAGATTTCCCTGTGCTCTGCTTGCCAGCACTCCTGAGGGGTGGATGTGTGTTGGGGGTCGTATGGCAGGAGTGGGGGAAGGAGAGGAGCTACTTTCAAAGACATTCCAGCCTGGCAAAATCCACCTGTTTTCCTTCAGGATGAGCTTCCCTTCACACTGGCGATTGAGGATGGTGCACAGCTTGGGCTCTTCATCACCAGCTGAGGCCCCAACCTCTGAAAACATAATTTGCAGTTACAGACTGTTAAGTAGAGTTCAGTGAAGCAGTGGTGGTTCAGTGGTAGGATTCTCGCCTTCATGCAGGAGACCCAGGTTAGATTCCAGGTAAATGCACCTCATGCACAGCCACCACCTTTTTTTAGTGGAGGCTTGCGTGTTGCTATTATGCTGAACAGGTTTCAGCAGAGCTTCTAGACTAAGACAGGCTAGGAAGAAAGGCCTGGAAATCTACTTCCAAAAATCAGCCATCATGGGAATGGCACAGGACCAAGCAGTGTTTCATTCCATTGTGCATGGGATCTCCATGAGTCGGGGCTGACTCGAGAGCAGCTAACAAGTAGAACTCAACCCAGAGTTGCATCTGAGACCAGTGGAGATGACTGCAACTTGGCTCAGGAGCTGCAACTTCTCTTGCAGACAGCTCCTCTGTCGGGAGCAGAGCCAGTGGGCATTTTGTTGAAGGATATCATCAACCACGTATGAGTATGAGCTACTCCACAGAGAAAGGAAAGGTGACAGAGGGTGGATTTGAGCCTCGGTGAGCAGAGGGTGCTGTGGCTGGCAAAGATGACAACCTGTGGTTGCAGAGTGAAGGCATCTTGAGGAAACTGAGAATACAAGCTCCAGGCCCGTGCCAGATCCAGAATCAAGGTGGCAGATGCTGCAGCTAAGAAGGGATTTGTGTTTCTGGTCCATTTGCACTCCCAAACCATGAACATGACAAAGTGCCCGTTGTAAACCAGTTACACTTGGGGGTTGGCCCCAACCCCACCAGACATACATCTGAACCATAAGCCAGCTGAGGGTGTTGGACCCCAAGTATTTCCAGCTGCTCAGAGCAGAGTGATGCAGACTGCAGCACAGGCAGACAGAAGATGGGGCTTTTGCCCTCGTCTGTGGATTGAATGCCTTGTGCTTACTCTAGTCCAAACCAAAACGATTCCTTCTTAAGAGGGGCACTCAGAAATGTCTTCTCTTCTCTGTCCTAGAGCTCACAGCTGAATCCAGGATAATATTCGCCCAGTCAGAGAGATGGATTGTTGGACTCACTAAAAGGCAATGCTAATAATACTGTGTGGTGTGATGGCATTAGGGTGCTGTGGCAAAGTTCAGGCTTTCAGAAGTGTAGGGAGGGGCTGCAGGAGCGTCACTAGGGTTGGTGTCTCCCAGTGCAGTAACTCATGGTGTCCCCTCTTCCTCCCCACCCTACCCCCGTCGGCAGAGGGCCTAGAGCCATGCCACAGCCCCCCGTCCCGCTCCCTACCCTGTCCCCACCTCCGCTCCCGGCCCTGTCCCCACCCCGCTCCTGGCCCTGTCCCCCACACACACTCGTAGCTCCCCGCAGCTCCTCCTCACTCCCGTTTGTCAAGGCAGAGATTCCACCCGATGGCTAGTACTGTAGTCAGCCGCCTGCACCCTGACTGGCAGGATAGGAGGGAGATGTGACGAGTTACCGCACTGGGTGATGGGTGACATCAACCCTAGTGACAACACTGCCTTGGTGGCCCCTCCCTCGGCAGTGCTGGCCCGCCCACCACCGCTGCCTTGGACCCTGGGGTCATTTTGGTGAGAGGCAGGGGGTGTGGCCCTCACTCCTCCACCCCCTTAGTTAAGCCACAGAGGGGCTGCTTACATTTATTTCCTTATGGACGTAAAATACTTGTTTTTAAAGAGAGGAACCCCAAGGATATTTAAAAGGCAAGTAGCAGTAACCTTGCCAATTTTAGGGCAAATCTATGTTAATTAAATGCACACAACCAGTATTACTATTATATGTGACTTAAGGCCCTTACAGTGTGAGTAATATAAATAGCAAATCCATACTTCAGTGCATTTGAATGCAAATTTTAAAAGATTCTGAAGCTCATTTGTTTATAGTTGTGTTTTTAGATGAAATTTGGAGGAACAGTTTATTAGAAAATATGCCAATTGACTTGTTCCTTGCCAGTGTAGATACAACACATCTTTGCAGTCTTTAACCATGGGGACTTCCAGCTAATGTCCAGGTAACATTATTTTCCACCCCCCGAAACAGATTTAAGTCCTGGCGCACCCTGGCTCTGCTGTTTACCTGCTGTGTGACTTTTGCTGAGTTACGTAACATCTTAGTTTCTTCATCTATAAAATGGAAATGATGGAATGTAGTTCATAGGATTGTTGACCTCAGTGCCTGGCACACAGTAGGTATTCACCACATGTTAGCTCCCTCTTCTCTTCCCTCAAGGCCCACATCACAGTCTCTTGCCTTTCCCAGAGTAACTTTTTCTACCCTACGATGCTGTCCTTTTTGGACTGGGCAGTGGACACAAATTGTCTGTGTATCACAGTGTGTAGAGAAGAGGTTCAAAACAGTAGTGGACGAGAACTCAAACTGCCAACAAGGTAGATTACCTACTTTTTTGTGCTCATTGTTTAGGGAATAGAAAAATGCATCTCTTACGGAATTCCATGAAAAAGTATTGCAAAGTAAGATCCCCTTTATGAAACCACATACATTAATTGAAAAAAACAGGAATTATGGTAGACACCTGGGAGATACAAGAATCATAAAACAATGTACTTGTTTCCTAGAAACTTGCCATCTCACCCTAATTGATAATATTAAAGCCAGTCGCCATTGAGTCGACCCCGTGTGTGTTAGAGTATAATCGTGCTCCACAGGTTTTTAGTGGCTGATTTTCAGAAGTAGATCACCAGGCCTTTCTTCTGAGATGCCTCAGGATGGACTCGAACCACCAATATTTCAGTTACTAGTGAGTGTGTTAACTGTTCGCACCACCCAGGGACTCTGATAATACTAGCATGTAGGAAACAATTAGACACAAATGTAAGATCATGTATTAGTGGATTTCCAAAGGATGATGACTGCATAGGCTGAGACTAGTTGCTCTGAGTAAACCTACTGAAAATAATTTTTTAATAATCATACTCAATTATCATTCAGTAAGCAAAAGAAAAGTCTTGAAAATAGTTTCAAAATGAGATGTGAATCACAGCCCTGGCTGAACTTATGAAGCATGAAAAGTGTCTAACAGTTTCAAGAAAAGAAAGCAACTTATATATGGAGGCTTCCTAAAATATTGATACTGATTCTAAAAATGTCTATGCTATTGAGCCCGTATCCAAAAAAGAATTCCTCTGTCTCCCTAGGTAGAACATAAAGTTCCCATTGGTGTTTTACTCATTTTCACACTTGGAAAGCCAGGTTTGCTTCCAAAGGTAGAAAAAATAAATTATGAGCAAAACCAGTATTTTCTATCATCGGCTCTGAAACGATGGCTTTTCAGCACTTTGAATTGCAATTCTCTTGCTAGAATTTGAAACAACAAATTTATGAGATCAAGGTGAAACTAGCAAATATTACAAGGGAAGAAACATTCATAAATAAAAATGAAGAAGAGAAAGTCGTTTATGACCGAGAGCTAAATAAGAACTAAGCTGAGAGCTGGTATGGTAAACCAGTAATATAAGCTTATTTATATGCAAGAGGGAAAGTTTGGCAAAAGCATCCTAGAGTGGGCTAGTGGCTTTGCTGCCAGGATGTGTGCTGCACAGTTTTCTCTGCCTCAGAAGGCTGGCTTCAGTGTCCTTCATCTGGCTTCCTTGCCATCTGACCCTGGTTTGCTTTGGCCAGTGGGAGCCTCAGCCGGAGTTTGGAAGGAGGGAGGAAGCAGGTCTGGGCATTTATTCCTGTGGCTGCCTCCCTGAGGTGTTCTCCCCAGCTGTGGATGTCCCCTGACTGCTCCTTTTTCCCTTGTCTTGTCTGCATGACTCCCTTCTTCTGAGCCCTGGTAACCCCTCGTTTCCTTTATCCTCTGGGGCTGAGGGGTGCTAACAGCTCTATTGCTATTGACCTTGAGTTCATGTACGATCCCGTGTGGTTCCTTATGCCCTATCCACACCTTTGCAGGTAGGCCCTTTATGAAACTGTCTTCAGATTATCTTAATTTGAATGTGCCATCTATTTCCAGCTGGAATTCCTGACTGACACAGAATGTTTTCCCCGGTTCTTTTCCTGAAGTTCCATCTTAGTTTATGGTGGAGCCAGGAACTGCATTATAAGTTAAGTGCCAACTTGGTCTTTATTATGTGCCTGATACAGAAGAGATTGTACAATTAGGCTTGCTTATTTAATTCCATCTTATTGTCTACTTGTTTTACTGAAAATGTCATTAACTTTATGGACCTATCAAAGCCTCCAATCTAAAATCTTAAATTTCATTCAGAAAACATCTGTCTATTCAGTCCTGTGGATCCTGAGTGGGCGCGGGGGACAGGGAGGGATTTTCAGCAAACCTTAAGTTACACCATAGACTTCTTTATTTTAATTTTCATGTTGTCAGATTTCTTTATTACTTTAATTTACCAGGTCAATGAAATTTTAGGTATTGCATCACCAACCACCATAGCAAAACTTAGTTGAGGATATGGCTAAGGTGTGTAACTATTTTGGAAGGACCCAACCTTTTTTTTTTTTTTTTTTTTTTTTTTTTTTTTTATTGTACTTCAGGTGAAGGCTTACAGAACAAATAGTTTCTCATGAAACAGAAGTACACATGTTGTTTTATAACGTTGGTTAACAACCCCACAACATATCAACCCTCTAACTTCTCAACCTCTTTTTTTTTTGGTGAAAATACACATAGCCAAAGATACACCATTTCAAAAATGTCTACATGCACAGTTCAGTGACATTGACTGCCCCTTCCAATTGTGCTGTTATTCTCAAGATGAAGGCTTACAGAACAAAATAATTTCTCATTTAACAGTTACTACAAATGTTGCCCTATGACAATGGTTAACAATCTCACAACACATCAACAATATCCTTACTCAACCTTGTGTTCCCTATCACCAGCTTCCTTGTCCCCTTCTGCCTTCTGGCCCTTGTCACTGGACTCCTGTACCTCGTTAGTCTCATTTGGTTTTACAGGGCTGTCCGCTCCCAGGCTGAACGGTGAACCTCAGAGGTAACTTCACCACTGAGCTAAAAGGGTGTCTGGAGGCTATACTCTCAGGGTTTCTCCAGTCTCCTTTAGGCCAGTAAATCTGGTCTCTTTTTTGTGAGTTAGAATTATCCTCTACATCCTTCTCCAGCTCTGTCCAGAACCGTCTGTTGTGATCCTGGTGAGAGCAGTCAGTGTTGGTAGCCGGGCACCATCTAGAGGACCCAACCTTTTGGGGGTAAGCTGGAATTCTAATTTTCTTGTTAGTCTTATCTAGTATGGAACTGGCCTTTTAAGTTACTCAGTTTTGAAGTATTTTTTACTGATCATAAAAATAACACAGGCTCATGGTGGAAAGTTTAGACATTCTGTAAAGTATGAAGAATTAAAATCACTATCACCAAGTATAACCACTGTATTAAGATTTTCTGTGTTCCTTTCCAGTTTTTTAAAATGCATTATTTAAAATAGAGTTGAGCACATACTCAAGGTACAATTAGTACCCTGCTTTTTTCATTTTGCATTGTATAAGTGGTTTACCAGGTAATTGAAAAAATCTTCATAACTCATTTTGAATGGTTGTCTGATGATTATTTTCATATGAGGAATCATTTATGGTATGATTTGATCCCCAGGGAAAGCCCTAATCACTCCTCTTGTTTTCTCTCTTCTTTTAACGTGCAGCTGAGAAGTGGTTCAGCAGTAGCAGGCAAGATTTCAAATACAGTTTCAAATGCCACGCGCTGTTGTTAGGGCTTCCGTGTTAATTGCACAGTAGATTCTCACAACAGCTGAGCCAGGTAGGTATTGTTGAACCCCCATTTTACAGAAAGGAAAACCAAGGCTTAGTCAGTATAAATAATTTGCCCAACTTCACATAGGTGGAAGGAAACAGAGCAAGGATTTAAATTATGTCGGTTTGGCTCAAAGCCCATCAATTTCCCGCTGTACTCTTGCTAAGAGTATTAGAGATAATAGCTGTTTTTTCCTTTGACAACTGGCAGAAGGAACATGATACAACTTGGCTACAGAGTAACTTGTATAGTTTAAAACTTCCTTCAACTACATGAGTAAGAGTCACAGAAAAGAAATACCTGTCCTGTCTAACCTTTTGAGGTTGGACCATTATTTGGGTAATAATTCAGGAGGGATAGAGGCTTTGGAGGTGGATGATCAGTTTCTCAGCTCTTTAAAAATTTAGTGCAAAGTTTTCAGCTTTGTTAAATATTGAAAACTCCCTTTTGCTAATTGCCTTAGTCATCTAGTGCTGCTATAACAGAAATACCACAAGTGGACGGCTTTAATGAACAGAAATTTATTCTCTCACATTCCAGTAGGCTACAAGTCCAAATTCAGGGTGTCACCTCCAGGGGAAGTCTTTCTCTCTCTGTCGGCTCTGGAGGAAAGTCCTTGTCATCAGTCTTCCCTTGGTCTGGGAGCATCTCAGCACAGGAACCTCAGATCCAAAGGACACACTCTGCTCCTGGCACTGCTTTCTTGGGGGTATGAGATCCCCACGTCTCTCTGCTCGCTTCTCTCTTTTATATCTCAGAAGAGATTGGCTTAAGACACTATCTAATCCTGTAGATTGCATCAGTATAACTGCCACTAATTCATCTTATTAAGATCATAGTGATAGGATTTACAACACATAGGGAAATCACCTCAGATTACAAAATTGTAGACAGTCATATAATACTGGGAATCATGACCTATCCAAGTTGACAGATATTTTTGGCGGACCCAATTCAATCCATGACACTAATGATGATAATCCTTTCTTTATTTAAATTTTTTTAAATTAAACCCTTAGAGTAAAAACTTCTGTGACTCATTCCTAGTTACCTCACCTCTGTAATTCACGTCTTCCTTGACCAGTGCAGAACAGATAGCATAAATGTATTATCTCTATTGATCAAGCAACTAGTCTTTTTGATAAGCTGCCTGGAGCCATGAAGGATATGAAGAAATGTCTTGCCTTCAGAGAATTTACAGCGTAGTTGAGGACATCAAACATATGCATGGGGAAAGACAACCGATAATGTTAGGCAGTGAGTTAGTGTTGGTCTGGGTGGTGAGGACAAACTTCACAGAAAAACTCTGTCTTAAGAAGGGACTTCTAGAAGCAGAACCTCAGGTGGCAATTCTAGAATTTGATTTATTGATGGCATGCAGTGAGGAGGAACATGGAGGAGAGTGAGGGAAGTAGGCAGAGCTCTGGTTCAGAAATCCAGCCTCAGCCTGATGCCATGGTGAGTTCTGGGACAAAAATAAAAGCACAGAGGCTCGTGTGACCAGGTTGTTGTAATCCCACATCAGTCAGTCATTGGCCTCCCAGGGAGGTGGGAGAGGTATAGCTTCCCAGGCATCTCTGGGAGAGGAATCTCCCACCAGCTAAGGGCAAGCTCTGGATAAGAGAGCAGGTGCAAGTTGTTAGCAGCTAGTATCCACAGTGGCTCGTGGGTGAGTGTACTGGCTTGGGAAAGCTGTGATTTAGACAGAGTGTGAAGTTTTATTATTATTACCATTTTCGCTCAATGTCTATATCCCCTTATATGCCAGGTAAACTTACCTTGAGGAGGAAATCACTGAGACTTTTTTGTAGAGAGCCAATCAGGGAACCGTGAAGAGCTTGGTAAATGCTTTGTGCGGGCAAAAATAGTTGAAAGCATTAATTAATTCCGAACTACTTGAATCTCTGTGAGACCATGGGCTTTATGAGTTTCTGGGGCATCCATGTAGTGGAATGCAGAAGATTTGGGAGCAAGGGTGGGGTCTGTGAAAAGTCCTGTCAAAGCTGCTCACATTCTATAGAGAGAACATTTACCCCATCCTAAGGACAGAGGGCCACTGAGCAGTGCCTGCTGGGGATGGGCAGAGATTAAGTCCAGTTCCTGGCGCTTCAGTGAAAGGTCCTCATTCACATTCCCTAGGTCTAGGTGGTGGTGTTCCCCAGGCCTAAGATGTTTGCTGTTGCTAGTTGCCATTGAGTCGACTCTGACTCACAATGACCTTATGTATAACAGAATGAAACATTGCCTGGTCCAGTACCATCTTTGATGATATGTTTAAGTCCATTGTTTTGGCTGTTGTGTCAATCCATCTCATTAAGGATTTTCCTCATTTTTACTGACCTTCTACTTTACTAAACGTGATGCTCTTTCGTAGCAGTTGGTCTCGCTGTCCTTGCTTCTGAAGAGCATTTTGGTTGTATTTGGTTGACAGATTTGTTTGCTCTCATGGCAGTCCACAGTGTGTTCAGTATTCTTCACCAACACCACAATTCAAGTGCATCAATTCTTCTTTGGTCTTCCTCTTTCATTGTCCAGCTTTCTTCTGCATATTAGGTGATTGAAAAGACCATGGCTTGGATCAGGCACACCTTAGTCGTTAAAGTGACAGCTTGCTTTTTAAAACTTTAAAGAGGTCTTTTGCAGCAGATTTGCCCAGTGCAATACATCATTTGATTTCTTGACTGCTGTTTGCATAGGTATTGATTGTTGATCCAAGTGGAATGAAATCAGCAACTTTAATTTTTTCTGCATTTATCATGATGTTGTTTTTCAGTTTGTTTGTGAGGATTTTCGTTTCTTCATATTTAGGCATAATTTATACAGAAGGCTGTAGTCATTGACCTTCATCAGTAAGTGCTTCAAGTTGTCTTTATTTTCGGCAAGCAAGGTTGTGTCATCTGTATATCACAGGTTATTAATGAGTCTTCCTCCAATCCTGAGGCTGCATTCTTCATACAGTCTAGCTTCTTGGGTTATTTGCTCAGCATACAGATTGAGTAAGTATGGTGAAAGGCTACAACTCTGACGCACACCTTTCCTGATTGTAAACCATGCAGTTTCCCCTTGTGCTGTTCGAATGACTGCCTCTTGGTCTATGTACAGGTTCCTCATGAGCACAATTAAGTGTTCTGGAATTCCCATTCTTCGCAATGTTATCCATAATTTGTTATGATCCACACAGTCAAATGCCTTTCTGTAGTGGATAAAACACAGATAAATATCTTTCTGGTATTTTCTGCTTTTGGCCAAGGTCCATCTGACATCAGCAGTGATACCTCTTGTTCCGCATCCTCTTCTGAATCTGGCGTGAACTTCCAGCTTGAACTACATTCCCTGTTGACGTATGGCTACAGTCATTTTTAAATTATCTTCAGCAAAATTTTGCCAGCATGTGATATGATAATTCTGCATTCAGTCGGCTCACCTTTCTTTGGAATAGGCACAGATACGGATCTCTTCCAGTCAGTTGGTTAAGTAGCTGCCTTCCAGATTTCTTGATGTGGATGAGTAAGATGTTTATCAGTTATTAATATTACTTTAATTATGAATTTTATTAGACAGTGAGCTGGAGTCTCAGAATCAGTTCACACAGGCCCAGTATTTCAGAGGATTAAAGAATCAGTTTATTTTGCAAGTAACAAAAATTAGGGAAGGGACTATTTTTAAGCTTATGTTGTTGGTGGACTCATCCCCACAAGTGATGTGGAATAAAAAAATGACAGAAAATTCAATTCATTTCTATTTTGTTTTCTAGTGTTTTCTCTGTAAATCAGTTTTTGTTTAATACTTTAGTTTGTCTTTAGAGTTGAGAACTAGTCACTAGCCAGATGGAGAATCAGTAGATAGAAGACGAAACCAGACAAGATAGAACACAAAGGTCACCATGAATCAAGAGCAATTGATAAGTACGTACCACGTGACAATTTTTTTCTGCCCATATGCCCAGAGGCTTTTAAAAAACTGTATATGCCTTGTGTATATTTAACACAAAAATTTTCAATTAAGAGTAATAAATAACAGATTAAAGTTTTGAAAAATACTGTGGTGTGTCTGAAAGTAGTGTTTGTTCATTTTTAATTTTTTGCCATATTCATGCTAATCTTCTAATTATATGTATGATGTTTTGGGTTTTGGAGTTAGAGTAGTAACTTTATTTTTGTCTTTTCTTTCCTTTTTTTTTTTTTTTACTTATATGTTGCTTTTGTTTTCTCTTTTAAAATCAAAGCTGTATATAAAAATAATTTTGTTATAATGAAAGTCTACCAAACTCCAGATTTGAATATGTAGACCTGCAATAAAGGTCTGTTGAGTAGACTGACTGAGTCAGGCACCTTGTCTTTCATATTCCCTGTGATGACTTACCATTGGATTGTTTTGGCAACAGTTGGGCACATGTCCAAATCTGGCCACCCGAATACTGTGATACTTGTTTCGCATTCCGGGCTTTCTCTATTAAACATGAAAGTTGTATTGGGTAGGCTCAGTCATGATTCTGAAGACACCAGTGTTATTTCAGAATGTCAGTTATGAGCCATTTTCCTGGAGTCAGGGCAGCCTGACATATACAAGGCATGGCCCAGAGGAATTTAAGAGACTGACTGATAGATAAAAATTAGATTTGACTAGAGAATGGAGAGACGGCAAGAGAAAATAGGAATGAAATATCTTGCCAAATGAGCTAAGATTCTTTCACTTTAGGGGAGGGTGGGCACAAGTCAAGATGTGAGAGAGGCCTGAAGAGACCTGTTTTCAGTCACCTCTTCTGCCCTTTAAGGAGCTTTTGTAAAATGGAGTTAAAGTTTTTTAATGAAAATGTCACTTTTCTCTTCTGACTTTGTTTGTGCGAAGCTTTTGATGTGGCATAAGCCTATTCTAAGAATAAGATTATAAATCAGTTGCCATAGAGTCAGATCGACTCTGACTCATGATGACCTTATATATGTTAGAGTAGAACTATGCTTCATAGAGTTTTCAATGGCTGATTTCTTGGAACTAGATTACCTGGCCTTCCCAGGTACCTCTGGGTAGACTCAAACCTCCAACATTTCAGTTAGCAGCCGAGTGTGTTAACTGCCCACCCAGCAGCTCCAGGAATAAGATAAGCATGTTTATATTGCCAATGAAATGGAAGGACTCACACTGCCTTCTTTTTTCCCCCAGTCTCTGAAGTTCTTGTAAATAACCAACCACTCATAAAACCTGCGCTTCTCAAACCTGGTAAATATTTAGGGAGTGGGGTTGTAATGATGATTTCAAGCTTTCATTCACTTTGAAGTGATTTCTGGTGGGAACAGGGTGGGGGTGATATTTGCCTTACATTATTAGTTGTGGGCAGGCACATATTTGTATAAAAAGATATAAAATGTGATGCTACATAATTACATTCTTTTATTGCTTATCAAGGGTGGGCTTACACTATGGTTGAATTGCAGATAGTGATGTAAGATTGTTTTCTTGTGATATGAATTTCTTTTATTATTTCTCCAAAGATGATATTTTCGTGATTTATCTGTTTTATTCTTTCCTGAATTACTTGAAGGCTGTGCTCCTCTTGGCTAGGTAAGTTATTTTTATCTGTTGCTTTCCAGAGAGTGTTTATGATATTTAGATTTCCACTCACCCAAAGCTTTGCTTTTTCAGAAGTCTATTTTTTTTTTATCATGCATAAACTTGTTTAATTTATTGTAAGGTAGTCATTGGAAGGCACACAAGTTAAGACCTTATGACATTCATTTAGAACTGGAGACTCAGAATTAACAATTACAGTTGCAATGTTAGTTCAGTGGTTAGAGTCCAGATCTTTAGACTTCAGAATTTTACCTTGAACGAGAGGTCTCGGGAGGGAGGCTTGACCACTGCTGGAACTCTACGGAGGTCCTTCGTAGCTGGGGTCTGAGTTCAGCAGCAGCGGGCAGAGTCTCAGCAGGCTCTTGGTCTTCAGAGAGAGTAAGAGACCACAGAGAGAGCCCTTTGCCACTTCCTACTCTCAGTGAGTGAGCAGGAATTGAGGGTTTACATGTGAAATTCTCACTTGGGCCTCACACAGTAAAGGCCAGTGTGATGTCAAAGGCTAGTATGTAATGTCTCTTTCTTTAGAGTTAGAGATTAGGGAGGTTGTTCAGGCTTATGTCTCAAGGATAGTTTGCAGATTGACTCTGCTATGTCTTCTTTTATCACAGCACGTCAGGTCACAGTCAACCTAACTTAAAAGTTGTTTACCACATACTTCTATGTTTCTATGTCTAAGTTCAAAAATTTTCTAAATAACTTTCTCATGGCTTACAGTTTCTAATGACTTACAGTTAATGTTAGAAAACCTCACAAAGGTAGACATATTTCTATTTTTAAGTTCGTATTATGAGTGCTTATATATAAGTACTTTGAAAGCATAATAATGTCTTGTACCTCATGGGACTTTTGATCATTATAGAAACATACAGAACACCTGATCAGCATCCTCCTGCAGATGTCGAATAGGCATCTCCAAACTGACATGTCTGTAACTAGGTGTTTTTTTTTTCATTTTACCATTTCACTTGTCCCCAAGTCTTTCTCCCAACTGGTGAAGAGTCTTCTACTGTTCTACCCCTTTCATTTTTTTCGAAAGCCACAGTATGCAGTCAGTAGATTATTCCTGTGTGAGACAGATTTTGAATGTGTTAATGAGACTGATAAATAGTTAATGAGGACTCAATAGTGTTTAAATAAAAGATCTGATGGGAGATGATGCTTTACACTTATAAGAGAATTCACTTAAAGCCTTTATTTGTGCTCAGGACTTTAGGCAAACATACACTTTATAAAACACACACACACACACACACACACACACACACACACACTAGTTGCCATTGAGTTGATTCCGACTCATGGTGACCAGATGTGTGTCAGAGTAGAACTGTGCTCCATAGGGTTTTTAATGGCTGATTTTTCAGAAGTAGATCGGCCTTCCTCCCTCAGAAGTGTTAGAAGTGTTTACTAGTCCCTGCCTATCCGTTTTTCCCTGGGCATGTGAAGGCTAAGAAGTGCATGCCTGGCACTGTTTGTGAAAGGTCATGCTAGCTTGGATAGCCCTGACCACCTGGGTACCACTCACTCTAAAACACATGCCGTTTTCCTGTGTCCCAGGCCCCTGGCACTCACGGGTTTGAACTTGGCTAGTAGACTTGAATCTTGATGGTGTCAGGGCTTTTTTCACATCCACCCATTCTCAGTTCCTGGAGCTGTTGCAGCCAATGGGTTGGGTGTGAGCTAGACTGTTAGGAGTAAAATGTGACTTGACAGAGTGATGGGCTTTCTTTCTCTGGAGTGTTCCTAAGATGGCAGCATTATAGAACTAGAGTAATGGAGCATGGCTTGAAAGCTGTTACCTCAAGTACCAGAGTGTGAAGGAAGTTCATAATTTGCTGTCTCCTGCGTGGTTTTAGACAGCTGTCAGTACTACTGTAGCTTGGGACATCAGATGCAGTGTAGAGTCCTAAGCAGTCATTCACCATATCACTGCTTACGGTTTCTCTTGGATTTGAACACAGTTTTTGTTTTTTCCTTTTGTTTGTTTTTGTTTGTTTTTGGCCTTTTGATTAAGTTATGCTTAGTGTGAGTTTCCTCTCCATGAACTTACTGTCTGGTGGAAATGCCACAATAATCAGAAGAGCCCCACACAACTGCCACTGTTGTTTGGGTGCCTTAGTGAGGAGAGAGAAACGAGCTCTGTCTCCAACTATAAAGTTCCTTATTAGTTTTTCCTTTTTATTTAAATTCTTTTTTAAAAATTGGAGCACAAGATAGAACAAGTCTAAGTTCTTAGCATTCTGGATTCTATTGGCATAGCTTGGAAATGTAGGCAGTGGTGCTTAAACGACAAATACTTAATCTTAAATATCATATATATATATGGATGTATATCAATGTACCCAGTATCCAAGGAGCCCTGGTTGCACAATGGTTAAGCACTCGGCTGCTAACCGAAAGGTTGGAGGTTGGAACCCACCAACTGCTCCACAGGAGAAAGATGTGGCAGTTTGCTTCTGTAAAGATTTATAGCCTTGGAAATCCTATGGGGCAGTTCTACTCTGTCCTGCAGGGTCATTGTTAGTCAGAATTGACTCAACGGTAGTGGGTTTTTGGTTTTGGTACCCACGTATCCATAAAAAAACAAAAAAAACCCATTGCCGTCAAGTCAGTTCCAACTCATAGCGACCCTATAGGACAAAGTAGAACTTCCCCATAGGGTTTCCAAGGAGAACTGGTGGATTCAAACTTCCGCCTTTTGGTTAGCAGCTGAACTCTTCACTACTGCGTCACCAGGGCTCCTGTATCTGTCTGTCTGTCTATCTAATCTATCTAGTCTGTGTTATATATCCATCATCTGCTTTCTCTTTCAGCTCTTCCCACTCAGCTTGGGAGGTGCTCCTCTTCTTTCTCTTCTGTTTTCCTTTCTCTAGCATGCTTTCTTTATTTAAATTGTGAGCTTCACCAATGCTATTCGTAGCAAGTAAAGGTAAGGATTGATTGATTGATGTTACAGACCTGTTTCAAGGAAAAGAAGGAAGACTTGAAGGGAGATAAGTATAAAAATGAAAGAAACTGGTAGTCGGAAAATTTAGGTCCTTGAGGTTGCCCCGAAGGCTCCTGCAGAATCTCTGAGAATCATCCTCTTCTTCAGTCTATTCTCTTACACTTGTTCTGTTTTTCTCAAGTACTAGCATCAGCATTCAATACAAATAAAAACTGATTTTTGATTGAATTTATTTTGCCTAATTATTACTGTAAAGATCATATTTTCTATTACTTTTCATTGCAAATGTGTAGTATTTAAATTGTATTTTGGGTTTAATAGGCTTTTGTGGGCTTTTCAAGGAACCAAGTCACTAATTCCAAATTCCAGATATCTGAGTTAACTCTATTTATATGTTGGGGACGGTCTGTACTAAAGATTAGCCTCAGTTTTTTAAATACTCTTACCTTTTCCATCTCTGTAGCAACAAAGTCTCAGAGCAAGGGTTTGCAATAGGTGTGTGTGTGTGTGTGTCTGTGTGTGTAGAGAGAGGGAGAAAGAGAGGCAAGAATTAGGGAGAGAGAGAGAGAGGCAGGAGGGAGAGGAAGGAAGAAAGAAGAGGGAGAGAAATAGACAAGGAGAGAGGTGAAGGGAGAGGGGAGGAGAGAGTGGGAGAGAGGGAGACAGATAGACCTTGGGAAATTAAATGAGTTCATTCTTTGTTCCTGCCCCACTCCTCAGCAGAGACCTCAGCCTCTTTTCCACACATCATCAGGATCCCCCTGAGCACGGGACCAGTGAAAGGACAGCCAGAGGGATGAAAATGTCAAAAGTAAAAAAGCGTATCTTTTCTCCACTTCCCCGTTTCTCACGTTGATCAGAGCTTTAGGTTCATATGGTTTCCCACTTTGCCTCCCATTTAATCCTCTCTGCTCAAAAATACACAAAATAACTGCCAACATGAAGCTGATAAATGGAACGCAGATATTTCCAGATTATCATAGCCCCTTCAAGAGAAGTGAATTTAAGTTTTGTCCAAATGTAATGCAGCATCTCATTCAAGTCTCCATCTCAGCTCTCAGTTTTTAATAGTGTCACCCCCCAATTATCCATTTTGTGGATTATCCGTGGTGAATTCTGTGTTCCTGCCAGGCTTCTCCTGGGCATTTCTACTTTGGTTCTGCTTTCATTAGTCGATGCATGCTTGGGAAGTGTATTGGTATCAGCATAAGAAAGAAAGTCACACATTCCAAAAGAAAATAGAAATTATTTTTAAGTTGGAATATTTAAAAATTAATACCCACACTGCTGTTCCTTTCCATTGGGATTAATAATATGATCCAGTGTTTATCAAGCTCTTAGAATATGCCAGGCACTGTGCTAAGAGTTTTTCATGAATGATCTCTTCTAATATCTTATGCCATAGGTGTTACTCTTACCTGCTTTCTCTGTCCAAGGAGAAGGAGATTGAGAGTGATTCAGTCATTTGTCCAAGGTCACATAGCCAGGGTGCTGAACCAAGGTTTGCATTCAGGTGTGTGTGATTCCAAAGCCTGCTCTCTGAGCCATAATGCTGTGCAGACTCTGAGCTGAGAACCTTTGCCTGAGAGTTGAGTCCATTGCGAGGGCATTTCCCTGTGGGGCCTACCCACCACGAGAAACTGGTATTTACACTCCCAAGCAACTTAGTCTCAGACCTTTGTAGGCATCCTGATACTTGCAGCTCCGCAATTCTTAGAACCTTAACACCCATCTGCATTCCGTTATAGACTTAGTCTGGGCGAGATATCCCATCAGATCTGAATTGCTTGAAATTTAGGGACCCGTAAGTGCAAGACAGCAAAATTAACTCCGTTACTGATGAATCAGATGCCTTTAATTTTTTTTTTTTTAATGGAGCCTGTTAAATGTGTATTTCCTAGAGTGAAGAACCACTAACCAGACTTAGGGCAAGTGATTGAGCGTGGCATTTTAACCAATAGCAACAGCCCGTTTATTCCTTGTTAAAACCACAGTAGCCCTCTCTTGGCAAAGTGGTACTGCTAGGGCTGCCGACAGCCAGGTTGCTCCAAAGGAGTGTTGTCCTGAGCAGAATACAGTATTCAGTGACCAAAGCTATCTTTCTGACCTACTTGATGATATTATGGTGAGTGTTTTCTTTGTATTTTCTTATTTATATTAAAGCATTAAAAGCTCATATTAAGATATGTTACTTGGTAGGTGTTAACATAGACAGACATTACCATCCTAATTTCCTAGAGTAGTGCCTATAGAATACAGATACCTCCAGGGAATGCAGCACAAGAAACATACAGTCTATCAGTTGGTTCCTGCAGTTGCTCATTTCTTCATTCTGTTATTTCGATGTTGAACAAGTGTTTGCTGAATACCTACTATGTGTTTTTGTGTTGTTGTCGTTGTTAGTTCCCATCAGGTAATCTCTGACTCATGGTGACCTTATGTATAATGAAACGTTCATTACCCAGTCCTGTGCCGTCTTCGTGATCACTGGTTTGTTTTAGTTCATTGTTGTGGCTATTGTGTCAATACATCTCAATGAGGGATTCCTTCATTTTTGTTGGGAGTCTACATTACCAACATGATGTTCTTTTCTAGCGACTGGTCTTTCCTGATGACATGTTCAAAGTAAGTGAGCCAAAGTCGCCATCTTTGCTTCTAAGGAAGATTCTGGTTGTATTTCTTACTATGTGTTAAAAAAACAGAACAAACAAACAGACAAACAAAGAAAACAAACCCACTGTTGTCAAGTCAAACTGCCCCATAGGGTTTCTGTCTTAGGCTGGGTTCTCCAGAGAAGCAAAACCAGTAAAACATATAAATATATATATAGAGAGAGATTTATATCGAGGAAACAGCTCACATGATTGTAGACGCTAGAACTTTCCAAGTCCATGGATCAGGGTAGAGGCCTCTCCCAATTCATGCAGCTGCAGAAGCTGGCAAGCCCAAGATCAGCAGGTTGGACAGCAGGGCTCCCGCTCACAGGCTGTGAAGGTCAACGAATTCCAAGATCATCAGGCAAGACCGCGAAGTTTCTCCTGATTCACATAGCTCCAGGGGCTGGCGAACCTAAGATCAGCAGGTCAGGGAGCAGGGCTCCGCTCACAGGCTGTGAAAGTTGACGAATCCCAAGTTTGGCAGATAAGCTGACAGCTGAAGTCCCAAGAACCGGAGGTGAGATGACAGGAGGCAGCTGCAGGATCCAGGGAGAGCAGAAAGCCAGAACATCTGCTTATATTCAGATGCAGGCCACACCCTCAGAGAAACTCCCTTTCATCTGATTGACTACTCACTGCTTATTCAATCATGGGAGTGATCGCATATAAACACTGAGAATCATGGCCTAGCCATCACAGTTTCCAAGGCTGTTATCTTTAGGGAAGCAGACTGCCACAGCTTTCTCCCAGGAAGGGCTGGTGGGTTTGAACTGCAGACCTTTCAGTTAGCAGTCAGGCACTTAACCACTCTGCCACTAGGGCTCCTTATGTGTTAGGTGACATGAAGTCCTTGGACTGGGCCAGGAGATGGGCTTTTAACCAGTAAGGTATAGTACCAGTTACTTGAGGCGGTCCCCACTTCTCTGCCCCACTCTCACCTCCTTCAGGGCCACCCTGCGTCCACAGGCTCAGACCCTCTGACATGGCTCTGATTTCCACATACCCTCCAGGTTTCAGTGCAGCTCCAGCTGGTCTGCTCAGCCTGGTTGCTTGGGGGTTTGCTAATTTCTTCATTAGCACTCTAGTCTCTGGCTGCTTTTGGAGTTGGCCCTGAACTTCAGCCAGCTTAGCTGGACCTTGCTACCTGCTTGCTTCTACCCCTGTATTCTCCCTAGGGGCTTGACCCTGTCCCTCCTGCCCCAGTCACTGGCAGGGGTCCTACTCCCAATTCAGAGACCCACGTGGATCCATGAAGCTGCCTCCACTCACTTTGGTTTCACCCTAACTCCTGTTTCCATGCCCTTGCCGTGAGATTGCCCCACTTGGGTTGCCTCACTTTGACACTATCCCAGAATCATTTAATCATAGAGTACTTCTTGGTGCCAGGCACTGTGATGAATGGACTCTGGGCTGTGCAGCTATGGCATTGGGGAAAGAGCACTGGACAGGGGGTTCAGGGTGCCAGCTCTGTGGCTAACTAGAGTAAAGGCCATATAAAAGACATTTAACCTCTCTGATCCTCAGTTACCTCAATTCTCGTAAACTGGGGAAAAAAATTCCAGCTTCTTAGCATTATTGGAAAGATTAAATGAGGAAGCCAGAACAGTGCCTGGAACCTACTATCAGTACCAGTTGCCATCAAGTTGATTTTGCCTCATGGTAACCCCATGTGTGTCAGAGTAAAACTATGCTCCATAGGGTTTTCAATGGCTGTTTTTTTTGGATGTAGATCACAAACCTTTCTTCTGAACCTCTGCATGGACTCAAACCTTCAGCCTTTCAATTAGCAGCCGAACACATTAACCATTTGCACTACCCAGGGATGGAACCTACTAAGGCATCCTTAAATGCTTGCTGAATGAATGGGGTTGTATTAAATTCATTCTTTTAAGCAGTTCATTCATTGCTTCCCTCAGCAAACACTGAGTGAGGATTTAGTGCGTATTTAGGATTGGGCATGTAAAGATAAAGACTTGGCTCCCGCCCTCAAGGAACCTATAGTCTAGTAGGGAAACAGACAACAAATGAATAATTCCAAGGCAATGGAGGAAGGCCCAGAGCTTATTGAGAAGACAAGAGGAAACTCAAATGCCTGAGAGGGTCAAGGGAAGACCTGGAGGTGGTACTCAGCAGGTGGAGTGGGAGGCGGACATTCCAGTGTTACAGGCAGAGGGAACAGCATGAGCAAACACCTGGAGGGATGAAAGAAGTGGAGATTTCGGGATCCATAGAGAGTTCTGAATGAAGACTCACAAAGTGGGAGCAGAGGAGAGATAGGAGATAAGGGGCCAAGTCATCTCCGAAAAGAAGATGGCTGTACTACTCTCAGGAATGGAAGGCCACTGGAGAACTGGGAACAAGGAAATATTCTCCAGAGTCTGTTTGGGATCTAAAATTGTATAACTCTTACACATCTGGGTCTCCACATTCAGTGTCCTCTTCATTTTTTACAAGCTGCTTGGGGTTTCTGGTGAATTAGTCATTAATCATAACTAATATCATTAAAAGTTGTCCCTTTATTAAGGTTTGGGAAGGTCAATCAACTCTTACCTTGGCTTGTCTTAAAAAGAAAGTGATCGATCTCACAAATAGGAAACAAGGTCAGGAACACAGGACCACAGAGTTGGTTTTCCAAGCCACAATCAAGACCCCCCCAGCAGTGGAAGGTTAGAAGATGGTGGAAGGAGCCCATGGTCAACAGCAGAGAGAATAGTATCCAAGGGAGAGCCTTTAGTCCCTGCATTTGTTCGAAAATACCTTCTCCTGTGCAGCTTCCTACCTCAGGAATGGCAAGTAATTTTCACAAGTATTAACTGTAATTGGTTTATAAGGGGTATCTGGAGCATTGCATGAAAAAGTCTACATCCATGCTCAGCAGGGAAGGATACAGTATTCAGTTAGCTATGTCTGTCGCAGGCATGAGAAAGGAGGATCAGCGCTTGCATGCTGAGTATAGGTGATTCCTTCCCTCACTCACAGGTTAATCCCTGCTTACCTTGTTCTGACGTGGATCTACTGCTTCTTTCTGGGCAATAGCAATCACACAAACTATTCTGTGAGATAATTGTTTCTGTGTTTTATCTCTGTAGGCATGAGTATCAGGCGTACTTCATTCAGAATTTTAAAGAAGTTCTAAGGTCTCCTCAGGAACTCAAGGATACATTCATTTCCGTAAAGTTCTGAAGAACAACAAAAGGAGTTAGGAAGGGGCTAAGGTTGTATTTGCATAGAGGTAGGTGACTATGGGGACAGACTAAGAGCTGGGTTGGTGAGTCTGTAGGTCACATAGAGAGCTGTGTCAAAGGGGATGTATTTGACTTGTGGGAGTTGAGTATCCTTATGTTTCAAGCCAAGCCATGCAGACATGGAGTCTTCCTGTTAGCACTCTGGGCATTTGAACCAGGTGTGTAAGGTAGCACATCTCTACCCCAGCTCCAGAGAGGTCTCCCTCTACTGAGCCATCGATGATGAACTCAGGCAGTTGGAGTGCAGCGCAAGGAGATGAGTGCTGGAGTTTGGAAACCCTGATTGGAAGAGACCAGCAGAGATGCTTCCGTTTGATTGGGGAGGGAAGAAGGCCAATCTGCCACCTGAATGGTGTGTGGGGGTGAGGAAGGCCTATTAGATAGAAGAAATACTCATTATGTGTAAATGGATCTTTTAAAATTCCTGTAATAATTTAATTACGCTAAATAATAATTAAACATTGTACCTATTAACATTCACATCCCTGAGGACCTGTAGCTAATGTACCTCTCAGGAGGGAAAGGAAGAAGAACAGAAACTGCCAACTTCTTTGGACACATACCACCCCCTGCATGCCATGGCGCAGGCAGGGAAGGGAAGCCCACACCAGGTTCTCTGATTCTACAGAGCTCCTCTTACAACTGTAGGGTGGGGAATAAAGGGGAACTTGGTTTGGAGGTGGTTCAGTGGTAGGTTTCTGAGATTCCTTTCTCTTCTTCCTTTCTAAATCAAGCACAGGCCAAAGAAGTAAAACAGGTTGCACATCTTGCCTGGTGTTATGCTACTTGAACATGCATCACCAACAAGACTGATTTTTCTTGTTCCCTAGTGCAGCCTTCTGTTCCTTTTTCTGCTTGCTGTCTGACAGTTTTGTTCCACATTAGGTGACCATATATTGTTTTTGGCAGATGGCTAGCTTTCTAAAATAGCTATAGCTTAACCTCTGGACCACTTCCCAGAAGGAGCTTTTCCTTCCACAGAAGATAAAGCATGTGCTTTGCCTTCCGCTCTTTTCTCTTCCACTATCTCTGGAACTTGAAACTGGAAAAGCCGCGTGCTGCCCTCTCCCTCGTGCGGAGGCCCTTGGACTCACAATTTCTTGACATGGTTGGTCAGTCTGACATTTTATTTTAAGCCCTTGCCAGTCATCAGTCATAGGCCACCAAGGGCTGTCTTTCAGGAAGCTGCAGATGACAGGCTTCAGGTAAATTTGAATGTGCAGAGAATGCTCCAGGAACATTGAGATTTCTTGCTCCTTTGGAAATGGAGTGACTTCCACCCTCTGACACTCTGGCTGCATTTTGTGGCCTGTGGAGGCTCGGAGGGCTTTGGAGAGAAGAGAGAAGGAGAAGGGAGTTGGAGACAAATTCTCCTGATTGAAACAAGAGTTTCTCTACCTTTTGAAAGATAGCCAAGTTCATGTACAAGTGGTACAGATGTTCACTTCAGACTTTCCAGTTTCACAGTGAGAAAGCTTGACTTGGTTGTAGGATTTCTCTTGTGACATCACTATCCAGTCTTTCACCCTTCTCCCCAGGCACCTTCTCTCTACTTCAAACTGGTCTAGGTGCTCCAAAGCTTGTGGGAAAACCATCAGTTCCTTGCTGCCTTGTTCTATTCCTGCCCATTTCTCTCCTTCCTTACAGTAGAACCTGATCAAACACTCTCTACCCTTGACCTCATTTCTTGATCACCACCATTCTTCTTCTTGTTCCTCAGTGATCTGGTTTGATTTCTCATCACTCCAATGGAAATTCACTCTAAAGGCCTTGGTGACTTCTCTTTGGGCAAATTTCACAGTCTTTCCCCTGTCTTCATATTACTCAGCTTCCCCTGTTTTTGACTGTGCTCCCTGTTTCCTTCTTTGGAGACTCTCCATCCATGCCTCTGGACACCATGCTCCACTGTCCCTCAGGACCTTCTGTCCTCTCCTACTTTGTTATATCCTGTGACTTCTCTTCCCAGATCTCAAGACTCACACCTTGATCTTCTGCTTTCTTACCTCTTCTGAGATCTCATTCAGTTTTCAAGACTTCGACAATCACCTTTATGCTGACAACTTCCAAATCTAAGTGTTGTCTTGTCCTCTCGTTTAAGTTGTTGGGCACTCTGGATGTTTCCACTTATGGGTATCACTTGATCACTTCAAACCCAACATGTTCAAGGTGAGCCTTATCATTCTTTCCCTCATCAATGGCGTCTTTGTTCTCTCAGTTCTCATTTTCACTATGAATGGAACCAAATCATGTAGTTTAAAAGGGAAGAATGAAGCTAGCTTGAAGGAAAAACTGGTGATGATGAGCAGTGTTAAAGAAAAGTGAATGGCCAAGAAATAGACCAGGAAAGATACTGAACTCTGTTCACAGGCTAATAGATTGGATTGGCTCTTTTGGGCCAGAGCTGTGGTCATAGCTTTGCTCATCACATATACCACTTAGCTTCACTCGGTTCTGTGTCCACAAATTCCATCTAACTCCAGCTAGGCCCGTATTGTACATGCACTCTTGGTCATGAGGGAGTTGGTTTAAGCAGAATTATTCATCATGGATCTATAACTGGTACTAGATGAGTACATCAGAATGCACATCCTCCTGGCAAGGTGTATTAGTCTGACATGGATTGTCCTTTCTAACACCATTCGCCATTATGTTATTCTGGACAAATCACTTGCTAATTGATTTTGCAATTATTATTATTCCTGTATTTTCCTGGGTACTAATAGATCATCTTGGGTTGAATTCAGAAACCAAGCGGTAAAACAATTTAGTAGAAATAAGAAGTAGGAGACCTGGTTCTGCTTCTGGCTCAACAACTATGTCATGTTAGACAAGTCACTTAACCCTAGTAAGTTGGTCTGCATGTTCTTTCAGAACCCTTTAGGCAATAAAGTTTGGATTTTATCGTTACCACTAGGCTAGTGGTTGTAGCATGAGGCATGTTATGTGTCAAAACCATAATATATTTAGTTAATTCTAAGAATATATGCTTCATGAAGGCAGGACCTTGCCTGCCCTACTCATTGCCATCTCCCCTGTGTCTGGCATGGTGCTTGGGATATACCCGTTGCCGTCGAGTCGATTTTGACTCATAGCGACCCTATAGAACAGAGAAGAACTGCCCCATAGAGTTTCCAAGGGGCACCTGATGGATTTGAACTGCTGACCTTTTGGTTAACAGACGTAGCAGTTCACCAGTATACCACCAGGGTTTCCACTTGGGATATAGTAGATGCTTAATACTGAATGAGCTAGTTTTTATAGGAAAGTAGGTGACAAATAGGGCCAGTGATGGTTCAGTGGTAGAATACTCTCCTTTCATGCAGGAGACCCAGGTTTGATTCCTGGCCAGTGGACCTCATTCACAGCTAACACCCTTCTGTCACTGGAGGCTTGTGTGTTGCTGTGACACTGAACTTGTTTCAGGGAAGCATCCAGACTAAGATGGACTAGGAAGAACAGCCTGGTGATCTACTTCTGAAAACCAGCCAGTGTAAACTGTATGGATCACAATGGTCTGATCCTGTTACATACAAGTTTGCCGTGAGTTGGTGGCAGTGAACAGGTAACAGATATTATTAATCCATTTATCACTAAGGGCAGTGGAGTTAAGGCCAGGAGGGCTGCTTTTAACTTCAGTGTCATACAGAGAGGTAAGCCTGTGGTTATCTGCTCGCCAGGGGAGGGCCCCAATTAGTGTGGCAGTAACACAGAACTTGATCCGCAAAGGAGATGCTAAGGTGGCATGACTAATGGCTGTCTGAAAAGCTGTATCTGAACTTGAAGTTGAGATAATGTTGAACAGCAAGTGGAGTCCTAAGTGTAAACAGTAGGACAGTAATTACTATGGAGCAATCTGGAAGTGCTGGAAAGCCCCATTAGTTCATGCTCTGACTCCATAGAGCATTTCTGTAACTGATAATATTTTTGGTATAAAGGCCACATTATGCTTGGCTGTGGAAGCGATACTTGGATTATGACATTTTATCTGGACTCAAAAGCTTCATACACCCATAAAATTCTATAACTAGATGTGATTTTAGAAATTGTGTACCATTTACATATGAAAAATCCAAAGTCCAGAGAGGTCAAATGACTTGTCCAGTGCCATGCAGTTGGTTAGATACTAGCCAGGATCAGAGCTCAGACTCCCAACACCAGATTCATAGTTCAGGACAAGACTGCCTCCTTCTTACCCTCTGGAGGCTCCAGCTACAGACAGAAAGTCTCCCCATCTCCAATTCTGAGCGGCTTCCCACCAAAACCAAACTCACTGCTGTCAAGTAAATTCCAACTCATAGTGACCTCATAGGGTTTCCAAGGCTGTAAATCTTTACAGGAGAAGGCAGCCACATCTTTCTCCCCTGGAGCCGCTGATGGTTTTCAACCACTGACCTTTCAGTTAGCAGCCAAGCACTTTAACCACTGTGCCACCAGTGCTCCTTAAGTGGCTTCCACAGAGGGAAATTACACACAGGATCATAGGTATAACAGTTGGAACAGTTTGGGATAGATAAGTTCAACTTGGTTGAACTCTGTCTTCTGTATTTTAGCCAAGTGAAATACCAGCACTTTGGGTAAAAATAACAGCGACGGCATCCTAGATTTTTATGGTGCCTTAGAGTTTACATAGCCTACTCACATATGTTCTCTCATTCAAGGCTTATGACAACCTTGTGAAACTGGAGGGGTGGGGATTATTATTCTCATTTTTCAGACAAGGATACCAGGACTTGCCCAGTGTAGTCTAGCTGATCAAAAGCTGAGGTAGCGATTAGGATTTTCTGACCACTGTGGAGCTCAGTTGTTCTTTGTATTTTTTGTTTCTGTTGGATATAAATTTTTTGTCCAGGAGCTATAGTGTTTTCTTTTTTAACATGTAAATACTTCTTCAAGTAGTGTTATTGCCATCAGACAAAACGACTATAGCCCAATTAGAATTTAGAGTGCGGCCTGGCCCAGAGTGAGTGAAAATAAGGGTGGGAGCAACCGCGGCTCTCAATGGCAGGAATCTTCTCCCAAGAATCCTGAACCAGTACCTTCTCACTTGAGGAATACTCTGGCTAAAGGTAGAGAACCCTCTTCAAGCATCCAGGAAAGACTGATCTAGAAATCATCTACTCAATGGGATAAATTATTTTTAATTGTAGCAGTAATGAAAACAGAAAGGCACACCACCGAGATTCACATAAATAAGAATTGTCATGAAGGAGTAAGTGCTTAGACTCTAAATTTTTTGCTGAAAAGGGATCTCCATGATAATTTAATTAAATTCTGCCTTCTTCCAGGCCCTCTGATGCCCTACACCTCCTGTCTGGGAGGTGAAGTGAAGGGTTCAGCTTTACAATTGGAAAATGTTTTCCTTTCTAGGCTCTCTTTTTTTTTTTTGTAAAAAGAAATGACAAAGTTGGGTCGGGGACAGCCTGAGAATTTGAAAAATCATCCTATGTTGCCTCAGAAAAGCTCGTTAAATAGTAATGTTTCCCCATGGATCATGTCCTGTCCAGAATTTGTGTGTTTGGCAGAATAGTCATTGCACTGATCAAGGAAATTTCGTTTTATTCTAATGATAAGCAAAGTTGGAAAACACCAAGAAAGCAGATGGGTTTAATTTGTGGAGTGCTACCATGCTGGCATAGCATGCAAGCAAGAGAATTAAAGAGAGAGAGAAGGCATTTGAGTAATGCTTTTTCTTCTTTCTAAGGTGACTCAGTCACCCTAAGAGTTTCATACTAAGTTGGGTTGGAGGACTCTTTCACTCCGCAACCTGAAACAGGAGAAAGTCCCTTATGTCCCTTTTTTCCCCCCTGGAGTCCGAGTGGTGCAAATGGTTAATATGCTCAGCTGCTAACTGAAAGACTGACAGTTCGAGTCCACCCAGACACATCTGGGAAGAAAGGCCTGGTGTTCTACTTCCAAAAAATCAGCCATTGAAAACCTGATGGAGCGCAGTTCTACTCTTGCACATAGTCTACTCTTGCACATATGAGGTCTCCATGAGCAGGAATTGATGGCAACTGTTTTTTCCTTCCTCTGGGACAGTAGGTGGACACTAAATTTTTGAACATTTTTAGAACTAAGTTCCAGAATCATCCAGACTGACATAGAGGATGCTGGTTTTCTTAGGCTGGGTTCTCTAGAGAAGCAAAACCAGTAAAGCGTATAAATATATACTATATAGATTTATATCAAGGAAATGGCTCATGCAGTTGTAGAGGCTAGAACATCCCCAGTTTGTGGGTCAGGCTGGAAGCTTCTGATTCACATAGCCCCAGGGGCTTTGGAACCTAAGATTGGCATGTCAGAAAGCAGGGCTCTTGCTCACAGGCTGTGAGGACCGATGAATCCCAAGATAGGCAGGCAAGACGGCAGGTAAGCTGCTAGCTCACGTCCCAAGAACTGGAAGTCAGATGATCAGGAGCCAGTTGCCAGATCCAGAGCAAACAAAAGCCCACAAGCCTGTCAGAGAGTCCACCTATAGTGGATACAGGCCACACCCCCAAGGACACTCCCTTTCAATTAATTGGCTACTCATAGCAGATCCCATTATGGAAGTGGTCACATTGTATCAAATCTCATCATGGAAGCAATCACATCATCATAGGACTGCCAAACTACATCATAACTGCCAAACCACTGAGAATCATGGCCCAGCCCAGTTGACACACAACCTTAACAATCACGCTGGTCCATTCTGAGAGATCTTCAGAGCTGCCAGTGCAGAGACTAAAATGTAGAGCAACACCCACGGCATCTCTTTGAGCCTGCCAATAGGCCTGGCCTGGGGGGAAGGAGCCTGGGTAGAAGAATAGGTACTTCTGACTCAGCCCTAGCACGTCTTTACTTATTAATAGACTAATTCTGTTCTTGGCATGAAAAAGTAGTTCAGCTATCATGGCTGGCTGAGCGTTTAGCTGAGATAGCTGAGGTAACTCCAAGTTAATAAAACAAGGAATAAATGTTCTGGCTCGCAAAGCAATGTCAGTGCTAAGAGACTTCTCCCTCTTTCCACATGAAAGCCAAAATAGCCCCAAGGTTTGAGATGGCTTTTAAGCTCAGGAAGTTCCTAGAAATTTGGGAAGGCACCTGTGTCCCATTTGGCATGAGATCTCCACTCCTGTTGTTCTCTGTAATGATTGGAGGACTCTGAGCCTGTTGGTATAAAGGATTTTCCTTCCAGATTGCCATAGAGTGATGAATATCATGGAACCAAATTATGTTTTTAATCAGTGCTCAGTTTTGAAGCTGAACACTGACAGAATATATTGTCCTCCTGCATTGTTCTGCTCTTGGCTTTTCTTCGGCTGGTTGCACCACTTGCCCTAAGTACCAGTGTTCGTTCCCTCCTTGGTTCATGCTGTCCATTAATTAGGAGTTTTTTTCCCCCAAATATCTGTTGATCTAAATTCTACCCTCTTTTTTAAATTTTTTAAATTGTACTTTAGATGACGGTTTACAGAGAAAACTAGTTTCTCGTTAAACAATTAATTCACATACTGTTTTGTGACATTGGTTGCCAACCCCATGATATGTCAGCACTCTCCCTTTCTCCACCTTGTTGTTGTTGTTAGGTGCCGTTGAGTCGTTTCCAACTCATAGCGACCTGATGTACCACAGAAGGAAACACTGCCTGGTCCTGCTCCATCCTCACAATCATTATTAGCTTGAGCCCATTGTTGCAGCCACTGTGTCAATCCATCTTCTTGAGGGTCTTCCTCTTTTTCATTGGCCTTCTACTTTACCGAGCGTGATGTCTTTCTCCAGGGACTAATCCCTCCCGACAACATGTCCAGAGTATGTGAGACGTAGTGTTGACATCCTTGCTTCTAAGGAGCGTTCCGATTGTACTTCTTCCAAGACAGATTTGTTCATTATTTTGGCAGTCCATGGTATATTCAATATTCTTCGCCAGCACCACAATTCAAAGGCATCAGATCTTCTTCAGTCTTATTATTCGTCATCCAGCTTTCACATGCATATGAGGCAATTAAAAACATCATGGCTTGGGTTAGGTGCACCTTAGTCTTCAAGGTTACATCTTTGCTTTTCAACACTTTAAAGAGATCTTTTGCAGCCGATTTGCCCAGTGCAACACATCTTTTGATTTCTTGACTACTACTTCTATGGGTGTTGACTGTGGATCCAAGTAAAATGAAATCCTTGACAACTTCAATCTTTTCTCCGTTTACCTTGATGTCACTTATTGGTCCAGTTGTGAGGAGTTTTGTTTTCTTTATGTTGAGGTGTAATCCATACTGAAGCTTCTGGTCTTTGATCTTCATCAATAAATGCTTCAAGTCCTCTTCACTTTCAGCGAGCGAGGTTGTGTTATCTGCTTGTCTCAGGTTGTTAATGAGTCTTCCTCTAATCCTGATGCCCCATTCTTCTTCAAACTTCTCGGATTATTTGTTCAGCATACAGATTGAATAAATATGGTGAAAGGATATGACCCTGACGCACACCTTTGCTGACTGTAAACCATGCAGTATTTCCTTGTTCTGTTCAAATGACTGCCTCTTGATCTATGTTCGGGTTCCTCATGAGCACAATTAAGCGTTCTGAAATTACCATTCTTCGAAATGTTATCCCTAATTTGTTATGATCCACACAGTCGAATGCCTTTGCATAGTCAATAAAACACAGGTAAACATCTTTCTGGTATTCTTTGCTTTCAGCCAGGATCCATCTGAATCAGCAATGATATCCCTGGTTCCACATCCTCTTGTGAATCTGGCTTGAATTTCTGGCAGTTCCCTGTTGATACACTGTTGCAGCCGCTTTTGAATGATCTTCAGCAAAATTTTGCTTGCATGTGATGTTAATGATGTTGTTTGATAATTTCCACATTCAATTGGATCACCTTTCTTGAGAATAGGTATAGATACAAATCTCTTCCCGTTGGTTGGCCGGGTAGCTGTCTTCCAAGCTTCTTGGCATAGACAAGTGAGTACTTCCAGCCCTGCATCCGTTTGTTGAAACATCTCAATTGGTATTCTGTAAGTTCCTGGAGCCTTGTTTTTTGCCACTGCCTTCAGTGCAGCTTGGACTTTTTCCTACAATACCGTTGGCTCCTGATCATATGCTACCTCCTGAAATGGTTGAATATCGGCCAGTTCTTTTTGGTGTAGTGACTCTGTGTATTCCTTCCATCTTCTTTTAATGTTTCCTGCGTCATTTAATATTTTCCCCGTGGAATCCCTCAGTATTGCAACTTGAGGCTTGAATTTTTTCTTCAGTTCTTTCAGCTTGAGAAATGCTGAGCGTGTTCTTCCTTTTTGGTTTTCTACCTCCAGGTCTTCGGACATATCGTTATAATACTTTACTTTGTCTTCTTGAGCTTCCCTTTAAAATCTTCTGTTCAGCCCTTTTACTTTATCATTTTTTTCTTTTGCATTAGCTACTCAGTGTTCAAGAGCAAGTTTCAGAATCTCTTCTGACATCCATTTTGGTCTTTTCTTTCCTTCCTATGTCTTTAATGACCTCTTGCTTTCTTCATGTATGATGTCCTTGATGTCATTCCACAGCTCATCTGGTGTACAGTCATTAGTGTTCAGTGCATCAAATCTGTTCTTGGGATGGTCTCTAAATTCAGGTGGAATATTCTCACCATTGTACTTTGGCTCTCGTGGACTTGTTCTAATTTTCTTCAGCTTAAACTTGAATTTACATATGAGCAATTGATGGTCTGTTCCACAGTCAGCCCCTAGTCTTGTTCTGACTGGTACTATTGAGCTTTTCCATCGTCTTTTTCCACAGATGTAGTCAGTTTGATTCCTGTATATTACGTCTGGCAAGGTCCAGGTGTATAGTCACTGTTTATGTTGTTGATAAAAGGTATTTGCAATGAAGAAGTCATTGGTCTTGCAAAATTCTATCCTGCGATCTCTGACATTGTTCCTATCACCAAAGCCATTAGGTTCCAACTACCAATCCTTCTTCTTTGTCTCCAGCTTTCTCATTCCAATCACCAGTAATTATCAATGCATCCTGATTGCATGTTTGATTAATTTTAGACGGCAGAAGTTGGTAAAAATCTTCAGTTTCTTCATCTTTGACCTTAGTGGTTGGTGCATATATTTGAATAATAGTAGTATTAACTAATCTTCCTTGTAGGCATATGGATATTATCCTATCACTGACAGCGTTGTACTTCAGGATAGATCTTGAAATGTTCTTTTTGACGATGAATGCAACACCATTCCTCTTCAGTTTGTCATTCCCTGTGTCTTAGTCATCTGGTGCTGCTCTAACAAAAATACCACAAGTGGATGCCTTTAACATAGTGAAATTTATTTTCTCACAATCTAGTAGGTTAGAAGTCCAAATTCAGGGCGTCAGTTCCAGGGGAAGGCTTTCTTTCTCTGTTGGCTCTGGAGGAAGGTCCTCGTCGTCATCAGTCTTCCCCCAAACTAGGAGCTTGTCTGCACAGGATCCTTGGTTTCAAAAGACACACTCTGTTCCTGGTGCTTCTTTCTTGGTGATTTGAGGTCCCCCTCTCTCTGCTTGCTTCCCTTTCCTTTTATCTCTTGTAAGATAAAAGGTGGTGCAGGCCACACCTTAGGGAAACTGCCTTTACATTGGATCAGGGATGTGACCTTAGTAAGGGTGTTATAATCCCACCCTAATCCTCTTTAACGTAAAATTACAATCACAAAATGGAGGACAACCACACAATACTGGGAATCATGGCCCAGCCAAATTGATACACACATTTTTGGGGGGACATAATTCAATCCATGACACCTTGCAAGGTAGACCATATGATTGTCTGTTTCAAAATGGCGAAGAGCAATCCATTTCAGCTCACTAATGCCTAGGATATCGATCTGTATGAGTTCCATTTCATTGTTGATGATTTACAATTTTCCTAGTTTCGTACTTCATAAATTCCACATTCCGATTATTAATGGACTTTTGCAGCTGTTTCTTGTCATTTTGAGTTGTGCCACATCAGCAAATGAAGGTTCCGAAATCTTGACTCCATCCACTTCATTAAGGTCAACTCTACTTTGAGGAGGCAACTCTTCCCAGTTGTCTTTTGAGTGCTTTCCCATCTGAGGGGCTCACCTTATGGCACTATATCAGACAGTGTTCCACTGCTATTCATAAGGTTTTCACTGGCTAATTCTTTTCAGAAGTAGACCGTCGGGTCCTTCTTCCTAGTCTTAGTCTGGAAGCTTAGCTGAAACCTGTCTACCATGGGTGACCCTGCCGGTATTTGAATACTGGTGACATAGCCTCCAGCATCACAGCAACATTCAAGCCCCCACAGTATGACAAACTGACAGACGTGTGGGGAACCTTAAGTTCTCCATTACAAGCTTTCCTGTCCCTGCCTTCTTGTCCTTGCCCTTGGGCTGATGTGCCCATTTAGTCTCCTTTTGTTTGATGGACTTGTCTTATCTTTTCCTGAAGGGTGAACCTCAGGAGTGACTTCATTACTGAGCTGTAAGGGTGTCTGGGGGCCATATTCTTGGGGTTTCTGCAGTCTCTGTCAGACCAGTAAGTCTAGTGTTTTGTGTGTGTGTGTGAATTAAAATTTTGTTTTACATTTTTCTCCAGCTGGTCCAGGACCCTCTATTGTGATCCCTGCCAGAGCAGTCGGTGGTAGTAACTGGGCACCATCTAGTTGTGCTGGACTTAGTCTGGTAATTCTACCATCTTTTCAAGGTGAATGTTGACTCTTACCTTTTCAGCCTCTGGGGTAGTTTTGGCCCGTGTTGACTGTCATTTTCTTTATTTTTTCTTTACGTGGCCACTGCCAAGTAGTGTTCTTGTTGTTGTGAGTTTTCCCATTGAGTCAGCTCTGACTCATGGCGACCCTGTGTAAATAGAACAAAATGTTGCCTGGCCCTGTGCCATCATCACAGTCACTGGTATGCTTGAGCCCATTGTGTATTTTGAGTGCCTTCCAACCTAGGGGGCCTATCTTTCAACACTGTATAGGACAGTATTCTGTTGTGATTCATAAAGTTTTCATTGGCTAATTTTTGAAAGAAAATTGCCAGGCCTTTCTTCCTAGTGTGTCTTTGTCTGGAAGCTCTGCTAAAATACGTCCACCATGGTGAACCTACTAGTATTTGCAGTACTGATGTCATAGCTTCCAGCATCATAGCAACACACAAACCACCATAGTAGGACACACTGAATGATGGTGGTGTGTTCTTATGTTCCTATAAATGCCATTCTTTTCTTCCCAGACAGACACAAGACACTTGAGAGCAAGAAAACTTGTCAGAAGTCATTTTTATACCTTCTACTCCCCACATGTGCCAGGCATGCAGTGAGCCCTCAGCAGATTCTTCTTACTCCGAAAACAGGCCTGTGGCTGGAGCGTGAATGTTTGTTCTGGAAAAGAACATTTATTATAGATGCACAAGGCTCTGCATTGTCAGGAAATTCTCTTCATCATGGCTTCCTGGAAGTATGGACACTCTAATGCTTCCTGCCTTTCCTTTACTAGGTAGAATTTTACCTTTAAATGCAGGGGTAAAAGATGGGAGCTGACTTGATACCTTTTTTTTTTTTTTTTTAATTAATATTTTATTTTGTTTTCAGTGAAGGTTTAAACAGCAGTTTAGGTTCATATTCAACCATTGCCTCACAAGCTCAGTAACATTGGTTACATTCTTCACAATGCGTGAACATTTATTTGATACTTTTTTATATGTCATGTTCTTTTTCCATCCCATTAAATCCCTCTCATCTTTAATTAGTTGATTTATTTGTTCAATAAATACTTATTGAGTCCTAACTATCACATAGACACCACAGTAGTGACTAAGAGAAACACAGTCCCTGCTCTCTTGAGTTTATTTTCTAGTGAGTAAGAGAGCAGGTGATTAAATAATTTCAGTACAGTTGGTGGCAGTTAGGAGAGGGGAAGCCCAGGGTGTTTTGGCAACAAAAAACAGGGGGACCTCACCTAGTCAGGAGTTAGAAGCCCTCTGAGAGGAAGTAATGTTTAATCGGGACCTGAGAACTGAGTAGAATTTAGCTAGGCCAAGAAGGGAGGGAAGGATACTCCACACAATGGCATGTTAGTGAGAACCTGGGTGTGAACAAACATGGCGTGATTGAGGAACTGAAAGAAGGCCCATTTGGCTAGAGAGGGAGTGAGCCTGGACTCACCAGAGGGGAAGCTGGCTTTGGACTCTATCCTGAAGGCAGTGGGAATCCATTTAAGGCATTCAAACTAAGTACTGACATATAATTTTTTTTGTGTTTTGTAAAGATTTTTTTCTCGTTGTTGGGTGGAACAGATTAGAGGCAGCAAGACCAGCCTGGAGTTAGAGCAGTAGTCCAGGTTAAAGATGGTAGTGGCCTGGCCTAGGGTGGCTGCATTAGAAACAGAGGGATATCAGTCATTTAAAAGATATTCAGAAGAAAGAGCTGATAAAAATCAATTGCTGTTACGTCGACCCTGACTCATGATGAACCATAGGTGTCAGAGTAGAACTGTGCTCCATGTGGTTTTCAGAAAAAAGATTGCCAGGCCTTTCTTCTGAGGTACCTCTGTTGGGTTTGAATGTCAAATCTTTTGGTTAGCAGTGAATGCATCAATTGTTTGCAAATATCATATATTTTTTCTGCTCTGATGGCCTTTGGGAAACAATGTTTAGACTTACTAAATTGTGGTTGACTTAAAATCAGAGTGTAGAGCTGTATCTGGGGTCCCAAGACCTTTGTCAGTATCAGTGATTCACTACAAGTACTCACAGAACTCAGAAGCTGTTATACTTTTGATTATGGTTTATTACAGTAAAAGGATACAGAGCAAAATCAGTAAAGGGAAACGTCGGGTGGGGCAAACTCCAGAGGAAAGCAGGCACAAGCTTCCAAGAATTCTGTGAGCAGAGGAGGATGTGTGCATTGACAGGAGGGGGGGGCTAGACGCATGGTGGGACAGAGGAGGAAGTCAGTGCATTTGCTTGTGGGGAGAGAGTTAGTGAAGTCTTCAGGGAGGAGGGGGCACCTGAACTCAGGCCTGAAGGGTGCGTGGGAGAGGATCGTGCTTAATTCTTCCAGCAAGTAGTTGTGACAACATGTGTGAAGTGTTGTATACCTGAGAAGCTCATTAGAGAATCAGTACCCAAGGTTTCTGGGGGGCTGGTAAGGTAAGCACCCTTTGCCTAGCACAGACTTCTAGAAGGAAAGCAGTTGTTCGCATAAATCACATTGCTTGTATACACAGTTTAAGCACAGTGAGCCATTCTTATCATTTCGGGAGAGTTCTCTGTCAGTGTAGGAATTGTTTACCAGCCAAGTTCCCAGATGGCAGTCAGGGGCCAACTTCACAAGCTGGCCTTTATAAGGAGAGCAGACACAGGTCTGCTCTGTTAACTCTATTCTGCACAAGAGATGGTAGATTCAACAGATGACAGAATCAAAATTTAAAATCATCTGATAAGCTAGAATGCTGAAATAAGGGCAGTAAGATGGAGCTTAACAGGATAGAAGTGAAATAGTTTATGATTAAGGTAAAAAAAAAGAAATTGCACAAGTATAAGGTGATAGGCAGGTAGAAACTAATGTAGAATATCTGAATAATGTAAAATATTTGCTTACCTGCAAATATGGGCCAAAATGTGAGGTACTAACTAACTAACTCAGTCCCTCTTGGGCTTTCTTTATGGACAGCCTTATCTAGATCAAGCTGTCATGTGCACTGTTCAGACAAGATTTGAGATAAAGGGCTCCATTTGGGGCACTGCACTTTAAGAGTGTCATCAATGAACAGGGCAAGGATGACAAGGAGAATGGTGGAAAGTTTGGACGCTGTGTCACTGGAAAAATGGGAAAAAGAACAGTGGATATTGGGTCAGAAATGGAAGGCATACATGGAATGATAATTGTCTTCAAATGCTCGGGGACTGTTGTATATAAAAAGACATGACTTTATCTGTGTTGATGCTGAGAACAAAATTGGGCCCACAGGGTGGTGATTACAAAGAGAACTCAAAGTAAGTCACGGCAAACTTTCCAAGAATTAGAATCATTTACCATTGAACCAGCTACTGATCACCCTTACACATCTGTCAGTTTGTGGTATTTGTGGTAGCTTGTGTGTAGCTGTGATGCTAAAAGCTATGCCAGTGTTTCAAATACTAGCAGGGTCAGCCATGGTGGACGTGTTTTAGCTGAGCTTCCAGACTAAGACAGACTAGGAAGAAGGACCCGGAGGTCTACTTCTGAAAAGAATTAGCCAGTGAAAACTTATGGATAGCAGTGGAACATTGTCTGATGTAGTGCCAGAAGATGAGCCCCTCAGGTTGGAAGACACTCAAAAGACAACTGGGGAAGTTCTGCCTCCTCAGAGTAGAGTCGACCTTAATGACGTGAATGGAGTCAAGCTTTCAGGACCTTCATTTGGTGATGTGGCATGAGTCAAAATGAGAAGAAAGAGCTGCAAACATCCATTAATAATCGGAACCTGTAATGTACAAAGTATGAATCTAGGAAAATTGGAAATTGTCAAAAATGATATGGAACACACAAAGATTGATGTTCTAGGCATTAGTAAGATGAAATGGACTGGTATGGGTCGTTTTGAATCAGACAATCATATGGTCTGCTATGCAAGGAATAACAACTTGAAGAGGAATGTCATTGCATTGGTTGTCAAAAACAACATTTCAAGATCTATCCTAAAGTACAGCGTTGTCAGTGATAGGATAATATCTATATGCCTACAAAGAAGACCAGTTAATACTACTGTTATTCAGATTTACCCACCAACCACTAAGTCGAAAGACGAACAAACTGAAGATTTTTACCAACTTCTGCAGTCTGAAATTGATCAAAAATGCAATCAGTATGCATTGATAATCACTGGTAATTGGAATGTGAAAGTTGGAGAATATGGCCTTGGTGATAGAAACTATGTGGGAGATCACATGATAGAATTTTGCAAGACCAACGACTTCTTCATTGCAAATACCTTTTATCAACAACATAAACAGGGACTATACACATGGACCTCGCTAGATGGAATACACAGGAACCAAATCGACTATATCTGTGGAAAGAGAACAAGGCCAGGGGCCACCTGCGGATCAGATCATCAGTTACTCCTATGCAAGTTCAAGTTGAAACTGAAGAAAATTAGAACAAGTCCACAAGAGCCAAAGTACAACCTTGACTATATCCCATCTGAATTCAGAGACGATCTCAAGAATAGATTTGATGCGTTGAATGCTAATGACCGAAGACCAGACGATATGTGGAATGACATCAAAGACATCATACGTGAAGAAAGCAAGCAGTCATTAAAAAGACAGGGGAGAGAGAAAAGATCTAAATGGGTCAGAAGAAACTCTGAAACTTAAACATCGAGTAGCTAAAGCATAAGGAAAAAATGATGAAGAGCTGAACAGATGATTTCAAAGAGCAGTTGGAGAAGACAAAGTAAATATAATGATGACATATGCAAAGACCTGGAAGTAGAAAACCAAAAGGGAAGAACACGCTCAGCATTTCTTGAGTTGAAAGAACTGAAGAAAAAATTCAAGCCTCGAGTTACAACACTGAAGAATTCTACGGGGAAAATATTAAACGAGGCAGGAAGCATCAAAAGAAGATGGAAGGAATACACAGAGTCACTATGCCAAAAAGAATTGGTCGATGTTCAACCATTTCAGGAGGTAGCATATGATCAGAAACCTATGGTACTGAAGAAAGAAGTCCAAGCTGCACTGAAGGCATTGGAAAAAAACAAGGCTCTGGGAACTGACAGAACACCAATTGAGATGTTTCAACAAACAGATGCAGGGCTGGAAGTGCTCACTCATCTATGCCAGGAAATTTGGAAGACAGCTACCTGGCCAACCAACTGGAAGGGATCCATATTTATGACCATTCCCAAGAAAGGTGATCCAACTGAATGCGGAAATTATCGAACAATATCATTAATATCACATGCAAGCAAAATTTTGCTGAAGATCATTCAAAAGCAGCTGCAACAGTATATCAACAGGGAACTGCCAGAAATTCAAGCCAGATTCAGAAGAGGACATGGAACCAAGGATATCATTGCTGATGTCAGATGGAGCCTGGCTGAAAGCAGAGAATACCAGAAAAATGTTTACCTGTGTTTTATTGACTATGCAAAGGCATTCGACTGTGTGGATCATAACAAATTATGGATAATATTGTGGAGAATGGGAATTCCAGAACACTTAATTGTGCACATGAGGCAGTTGTTCAGACAGAACAAGGGGATACCGCATGGTTTAAAGTCAGCAAAGGTGTGCGTCAGGGTTGCATCCTTTCACGATACCTATTCAATCTGTATGCTGAGCAAATAATCCAAGAAATTGGACTATTTGAAGAAGAATGGGGCGTCAGGACTGGAGGAAGACTCATTAACAGCCTGGATTATGCAGATGACACAACCTTGCTTGCTGAAAGTGAAGAGGGTTTGAAGCACTTATTGATGAAGATCAAAGACCAGAGGCTTCAGTATGGATTACACCTCAACATAAAAGCAAAGTTCCTCACAGCTGGACCAATAAGCAACATCATGATAAACGGAGAAAAGATTGAAGTTGTCAAGGATTTCATTTTACTTGGGTCCACAATCAACACTCATGGAAGCAGCAGTCAAGAAATCAAAAGACGCATGACATTGGGAAAATCTGCTGCAAAAGACCTCTTTAAAGTGTTGAAAAGCAAAGATGTCACCTCGAGGACTAGGATGCGTCTGACCCAAGCCATGGTGTTTTCGGTCGCCTCATATGCATGTGAAAGCTGGACAACGAATAAGGAAGACCGAAGAAGAATTGACACCTTTGAATTGTGGTGTTGGTGAAGAATATTGAATATACCATGAACTGCCAAAAGAATGAACAAATCTGTCTTGGTGGAAGTACAACCAGAATGCTCCTTAGAAGCAAGACTAGCGAGACTATGTGTCACATACTTTGGACATGTTATCAGGAGGGATCAGTCCCTGGAGAAGGACATCATTCTTGGTAAAGTGGAGGGTCAGCGAAAAAGAGGAAGATCCTCAATGAGACGGATTGACCCAGTGGCTGCAACAATGGGCTCAAGCATACCAACAATTGTGAGGATAGCACAGGACCTGGTAGTGTTTTGTTCTGTTGTGCATAGGGTCACTATCAGTTGGAACCAACTTGATGACACCTAACAACAACACTAATCAAGTGGAGTGAGCCCCTTATTATGGAAGTTCTTAACTGCTGGCTGAATACCTCTCTGCCAGGCATTTTGGAGAGGGAATTTGACTTCACCCATCCATTCATCCACATAGTCACACATTCATATATTCACATATTCATCAATTCAACAACTGTATTTTGGGCTCTTGCACTATGCCGTGTCCTGCACTGTGTGCTGGGGACTCTAGCACTCATGAAGTCAGTGGAGGGCTTTGTCAAAGGAGATGATTCATTTTGCATTATAGAAAAGCTATGGTGGTAGCAGAGAGGAGAATGAATTAGAAGGGAAGTAGCCTAAAGCCACGGAAACTAGTTAGCGGGGATTTAAATCTTTGAGGCAAAAGATGGTGAGGGTGGGAAGGGAAGTGATGGTAGCCAGGTTTGAGAGGAGGAGGCCAAAGAGAGGATGGGTTAACAGAACCTGCAGTGAGTGGGCATTCAAAAATCACACCCTTTTGAATCTGTGAACAAATTAGGATGCTTTCCTGAACTTCTTTTATTCAATGACTTTTTTAAAATATCTAATTACCGATAACTTGTAGAATTTTTCATATTACAAAGGCAATAATATGATCCTTGAAGAAAATTTAAAACACAGACAAGCACAAAAGGAAATAGAAAGCCAATACATTCCCACTGCCTAAAGTAGATGCCCACTGGCAAATTTTGGTGTTGCTTTTTATATCTTTCATATTTATATCAGGCCTTTTTAACTTATAGCATAAACCTGTTATGTTAAGAAATATTAACCTACAGAATTTTTGATGGTTTTATATATTTCATTGTGTGGCTGGTACACACACACACACAAACACACACACAAACTTTGTTTTTTAGAACAGTTTTGCACTTCCAGAATAATTGCTAAGAGTTCCCATATACCCCATGTCCAGTTTTCCTCTTATTAACATCTTACATTACTATGGTACATTTGTTATAATTAACGAGCCCAATATTGATATATTATGATTAACTGAAGTCCATACTCTATTCAGATTTCCTTAGTTTTTCCCTAATGTACTTTTTCTGTTCCAGGATCCCACCCTGGATACCACATTACATTTAGTCCTCATTGTCTCCTTAGGCTCCCCTTGGCTGTGACAGTTTCTTAGACTTTGTTTGTTTTCAATGACCTTGATAGTTTTGAGGAGTACTGGTCAGGTATTTTGTAGAATGTCCATAGAGTTGCCCATAGAAGACCTTGAACAAATGCTTGCTGAGTGAAGTTATAATTTAAGATGCACCGGATTGCTCATGATGCTCTGTTAGGCATCGAACCAAGAGAACTGCACATCACCTGTCATTTCTCCTGAGTAAAATTGTGCGCAAATCTGCTATATCATGTCATTTCAGTTCTCCCGGTGTGTCGCCACCCAGGGCCTCAGGCCAACCTGCCACACACCTGACAGAGTGAGAGGGCTCCTCACGTTCTCCTCTCCTGCGCTTGGCTCCATCAGGTCAGCCCCGCCCTGCTGGACAGCGGGCTGGTGTTTGGCATTTTCTTCAGAGTGTTGTCAGCAGAATCTATAATATAGATATAAATGAGGCCAGGAAGACTTTAGAAAGGAGGAAAAGAAATTTTGAGCGTTGACTTCCACACATATGTGCTATTTTGCAAGTATACTAAATTCTGATTCTATACTCCCTTGGTATTTTGGCTTAGTGGTTTATAGAAAGAAGAAATGGACAGGACGTGAAGTCCCAGATTGGCCTGAACTGAATCATAGGGTCCACTCCCTGCATGATGTTGGTGTGTTCTCTTGTAGAGGTGCCAGGACATTTTCTTGGAGAGGACAGTAGGAGATGCACGTTGGGATAAGTGTCCTGCCTTTGTTCTCCAGGGAGGAGTGAAAAATCACCAGGGTTTGCAGTCCCCAGGAGTATAAAGCTGTGAGCAAGGGGCAAGAGAGAGAGGGATGCTACGACTGTGGCAAAAAAGGAAAAGTTAATGGATAAAGCATAAACTGAGCCCGTTCCTCTTCTTCTCCAAGTCAGCTTACCGCGCCAGGCTTCCATTACTGGTGTTCCCTCTTCGCCTCAGCATCCTCTAGGCGCTCCTCCTCCTCTTTTGTCCCTGCGCATTGTTCATTGTCAAGTCAGCGCCATGGCATTGCAGTGTCCCTGACTTCATCCTTCCCTCCTCCCTATCATTCTCATCAGTCCTGCACATCAGCTGCTGGATGAATCTTCTCTGATTTCACTACCCTACTGCTCAGAAACGTGTGGTAACTCCTCATTGATTGTGCTGTTAGGTACACAGTCCTCACCCAACTGTTCAGAGCCCTGTAAAACAACCTTTGCAGCTTTGTCTTCACTACCAGGCAGTTACCTGGATTCTCTCCTCTGATCCCTCTGCATGCACAGTCCTTTCCCCATATTTGTTCCCTTTGTAAGTGGATTCTTCTTGAAATGCTTGTCCCGATCCATAGTTAATCGACCCTCTTCTCCCTGTCTTTTCATACTTCAGATTCTAGCTCAGTCTTCCAGGTAGCTTTCATGAAGTTTCTCAGGTGGATTGCTGCAATTTTTTCCAGCGCATTTTCTCATCAGAGTTGGCATTTGATTGTATCAGTTAGCTATTAGTATGTAACAAGCCATCCTTAAACTTAAAAACAAAGATCATTTATTATTTCTTTTTGGGTCTGTAGGTTGGCTGGGGTCCAACTGGTATAGGCTGGGCTAGCTGGGGCTAGCTGTTCTGCACTGCTCTCATCCTGCATCAGTGGGCTAGCCCAAGCATGTCCTTCCAATGGCGGTGGCGGAGGAAGAATGGGGAAAGTGAAAACATGCTGTGTCTTTTGAGGTCTATGCTCAGAACTGGCCTCAGCCATGAGTTCCACCTCATGCTATATGCCAAAGCAGGTCATGGTGCTGGACCCAGAGTCAAAGGGTAGGGAAGTATATGCCACTCTGTTCTGTGTGAGGCATTGTAAAGTCACATGGCAAAATGTGTGCCTGTAAGGAGGGGTGAAGAATCAGGGTTGTTAATGCCATCTACCACATCTTTCTGTGTTTGTCATTGTCATCATAATGATAATAATGGTGGGTAGTATTTGTTGTCAGATATTTATTGAACTCTGCCTATATGTCAAGTTCTTCTAGGTACTGGGGTTCTCATGGAATTACATTTAAATGGGGGAAGACAGATGATAAACAGAATAATAAAATATGTTGATGTTAGACATAGGTGAATGCTACAAAGGAGGAGAGGGAGTGCTGAGGGGCAATAAACTCTGTGTCAGACTCACTACTAAGTGAGCATCTGGAATATATGCTTCCACTTGATTCTCACCACAACACTGTGTGGTAGGTATTTGTATCATCATTACTACTGAAGGGTGGAAAAACTGAGGCACAGTCCCACAGTTAGCAAGTGTAGAACTAGGATTTGATCCCAGGTCAGCTGAATTCAGAGCCCACATTCTTAACCATTTTCCATGCTGCCCCTAATTGCTGCTGTGTGGTAGCCCCATCTATGTTTCACCTCCTCCAGAGAAGAGTGTTCTTTCTCGTCTTGCCTCAATTCTCTTGCCTTATATAACTGCCTAATTATTTTATTGTAGTCATTTCGAACAAGTCAAATAACATCTCTCTTCTTCCACTGAACCTCCATTTTTTTCTTGGTGTTTTCTTGCAGAAATTAGACTCTCCAACATCATACTGATGTATTTAACACTCATTTAATTTGGCCTATGTGCCAGATCACGTTCCAAGTTCCTTAAAATATTCACTCATTTAGTGCTCATAGTCATTTGTACATCTGACTAATCCTGTTAGTTCCTTGTATGCAGGGACTGTGCATTCTCTATTGTGCCAGAGATACCTAGAAAATAGACAGGCACTATTTATTGTATTGTTAATAGTACCCACTACCATTTATTGGATGCTTACTGTATGCCAGGCACCATTTCCAACCTATTTGGTGTTGATTCTGACTCATAGCGACCCTATAGGACAGAATAGAACTGCCCCACAGGGCTTCCAAGGCTGTAAATCGTTACAGAAGCAGACTGCCACGTCTTTCTGCCACGGAGTGACTGGTGGACTCAGATTGCCAACATTTTGATTGGCGGGCCGGCACTTAACCACTGTGCCACCAGGGCTACTCAGGCACAATTTAGGGTAGTATTATTCAGCATGTCACTTAGTCCCCCTAAGGACTTAAGAGTTGAGTGTGTTATCTTCATTTTACAGATGAATAATTGAGGTTCAGAGGTTAAGGAATATGCCCAAGGTCATCCAGTGGTTCCCTGTTTCTTTCTACCTTGGTTCTCCTTTTTTTCCTACTTTACTCTCTTGTTTTCTTTTCCTTCTTCTTACTGCCCAGCTCAGAAATGAAATTGTCTGAACCAGAAGGCAAAGGCAGGAATATGTGCTTTCAAATTAAATATAATTTTGTTCTTTTAGCTTAGGATTTTTTTCTTTCAAATTTTTTTAACCTTCAGAAGTCTGTGGATGGAAATTTGCAAAGCCCAAGGTTTTTCATTTTTTGGTTTTTTTCTCTCATAGCAAACAAGATGACTTGGACATCACTGAGGTGTTCCACTGTACATATTTAGATGTCACATTTGTAGAGAAAGAACAGCTTAGGGACTAGTCAGCAGAGATAATTCTTCATGGTGAATAGAATGCAAATCATTAACCTATCTTGTCAGTTCAGGATGTGGTATTAAATTGCATTAGGACATCCTAAAACATTGCCTTGCCTGGAGGCTTCATTTTACTAAAAGTGCTCAGTGGGTTTATTTTATTTTTGACTCATGATAATTTGGACTTATGCCCCAGTAATATAGGGGAGGAAAATGTCCCTGATGTGATAGTTAAAATAATTCTGCATTCTTCCAAGTTTATAGCATTTACCTTCTGTTATGTTCTTGGATTCTCCCAGCCACCCTGTAAGGTAAGGAAGGGTGATATTTGATCATTTAGCAAATTAAGAGGCTGAGGTTTTTGGCACATCATATACTGTTGGTGGGAAGGCAGTTTGGTAATGTCTTTCTAAAGTATTACACATATACCTTTAAAAAAATCTGGAATTCTCTTCGTAGGAATTTAACCTAAGAGAAAAAAATAATCAGAGATGTCCCCAGGGATTTATAATCAAGGTTGCTGATTAAAATATTTTGTATAATGGTAGAAGTTGCAAACCATCTAAAGATGCTACGAGAGGGAATTGGTTAAATAGATTGTGATGATGAGAAATATTAAGGACAGGGAATTGTTTGTAAGGTAGTACAAGTAAAAATATTTGTACAGCATGAGCTCAGTTTTTTAATTTATTTATTGTGCTTTAGGTGAAAGTTTACAGCTCAAGTTAGCTTCTCATAGAAAAATTTATATACACATTGTTATGTGAACCTAGTTGCAATCCCTGTAATGTGACCATGCATTCTTCCTTTCCACCCTGGGTTTCTGGTGTCCATTCAACCAGATCCTATCCCTTTCTGCCTTCTCATCTTGCCTTCGGATGAGAGCTGCCCATTTTGTCTTGTGTATCTACTTGAATTAAGAAGCACATTCTTCACAAGTATCCTTTTATGTCTTATAGTCTAGTCTGTTCTTTGTCTGAAGAGTTGGCTTTGGGAATGGTCTCAGTACTGGGTTAACAGAGAGTCCAGGAGCTATGTGTTCTGGGGTTCCTCCAGTCTCAGACAGACCATTAAGTCTGGTCTTTTTATTAGAATTTGAGTTCTGCACCCCTCTTTTCTCCTGCTCCATCAAGGACTCTGTGTTGTGTTCCCTGTCAGGGCAGTCATTGGTGGTAGCCAGGCACCATTTAGTTCTTTTGGTCTCAGGCTGATGGATTCTCTGGTTTATGTGGCCCCTTTTGTCTCTTGGGCTAATATTTTCCTTGTGTCTTTGGTGTTCTTCGTTCTCCTTTGCTCTAGGTGGGTTGGGACCAATTGCTGGATCTTAGATGGCTGTTCG